>NC_084995.1:11029671-11034671 GCF_963854185.1 Sardina pilchardus
CCTTAACATCTGCTTCTGCAATGGTATCAGTTCAAAAACAATATATCTCAGCTGATAATAAACAAACAATTGAATAATTGGCACAAGGATGATTTATGTTGGGTATGGGGCCAACCACAGCTGATTCCAGTCTGTCTTAGACTCAGTGGCAGGGGTTATTTCTCTCTATTACATTTACACTTGAAGGAGGAGGTGATGTTTTTGGAAACAGAAACAGAAAAAGACAAATACTGTAATATATGGATGAGGAAGAGTAAGAACAAGGGGCCCAGGGAGAAGAGCACACCCAGTGAGAGATGCAGTGAGAGGTGTAGTAGGAGGTGCAGGAACAGTTAGAGAAGCAGTGAGAGGTGCAGGAGCAGGACCAAGGAGAGGCAAGGTAGAGATGTAAGAATGCGTGGTGCTGGCATTTTTTTGGTTCGGTAGGGGGCCGGTGTGGTCAGAATATTCCCGGTGGATTTTTGTGTCCCACTCCGCCCCTGCCTGCAGACATCCCACCACTACAGGTCCTACAGTAAACATCATGTGTGCATGTACGTACTGTATATGAGTGTGTGTGTGTGTGTGTGTGTGTGTGTGTGTGTGTGTGTGTGTGTGTGTGTGTGCGGGTGCGGATGCGGATGCGTGTGCGTGCATGCGAGAGAGAGAGAGATAAAAAAGAGAGACAGTCTGTGTATGTCAGCAAGTGGCCTCAATTCTGCTGGATTCACTATGGGCACCCACCCATTCATGACAATAGGCCTACCACTACACTGCCAGTGTGACTCCACCCTAGGCAGCTGTCCATTCCCTCCACTGCCACTGCCTACTTCCCCAACCACCCCACACCCCCACTCCCACCCTAGCCGCAGAGAAAGCGAGAGACAGAGAAAGAGAGAGAGAGAGAGAGAGATGGAGATACAGAGACAGAGAGAGATAGAGAGAAAAAGAGAGAAAGTCTCCTGTCAGGCCTGAGTGACAGGGCTTGTTGTCAGCATGGGATGTGGGGGCTGACAGTGACGAGCGGAGAGACAGCCCCCGGCCAACAGCAGGCAAACAAACTACCAAACGAAACAAGTGAAGGGACGATGAGTAACGCCAGACAAGATGGAGGCTGACAGGGGAACAGAGGATGAGGGACAGGGGAACGGGCCTCTGCCATAACCTGAGGAGACAGCAGAGGCTTCCCCCGCCATCTCAGCGCCCTGTGGAAACTCTGTATTCCCCCTTCTACTGTAGGTGCTGCTCCACCGCCTAGTTAGACACTCCGCACGACCTGTCACACTGTATGTCGCTCAGATGTTCAATCGGAGGTGCCGGTGTTGTATCACTGATCAAACATCCCATTTTCATGAGGGCGTTTGGTGACTGGCTCAGTGAGCAACAGGAGCATCTGAGACTCAGACTGTGGCTTGTGATGGGCATGGAGTTTTGTTGCTCCCCAGAGAGTTATTTATAAGGTACGCTGTGCTGCTTACCTCGTCAGAGATCTGCCCACCGAAGGTGACCCATGTGCCTGCAGGAGGGAGAGAGAGAGGGGTGGGGGGGGGGCACAGGGGCACAGAGGGACAGCGCAGAGAGGGAGAGAGAGGGCGAGAGGGGTTAGCTTTGTTTGGGGGAAATAGCTTATTCAAGCGTTATTAATGTGTGTATACTGTATGTGTGTGTTTTTGTGTGTTTTTGTGTATGTGTGTGTGTGTATGTGTGTGTTTTTTTGTGTGTACGTGTGAGTGTGTGTGTGTGTGTGTGTGTGTGTGTGTGTGTATGTGTGTGTGTGTGTGTGTGTTGGGAGGTGAGGGTATGAGTGTGTACTGTACATGCATCCTGATCAGTCCACTGCACTGCACTGCACAGTGCGTGCGCGTGTGGGCTGAGTCTGGTCCGAGGGAGCAGGCTGTAATGAGAGCCCCCTGTGTGCAGCGCCGCCCTTTCCCCTCGCTGCCCCTCCGCGCTCGGGCCCATGACTCAAAACGCTTGGCTGTGGAGTGGACCGCGGCCCAACGTGAGTCACCGCGCTAACAGGCTGCCGGCGGAGCGCTGAGACTGGCTTGGCCGTGTCACCGCCGTTACCACCACTGCCCCCGTGTCCTTGTCACAAACGAGCAATGTCACTAGCGTAGCTCACGCAACACGAAGCGCAGCCGCTTCTCTGGCTTAAGAGCCAAGCTCCAATGTAAACAGGCTAGTTAGCTTGTGCTTTATTCACTATAGGAAGCCAACTGATATTCATGCTATATGTTTACTGCAGCTGTAAACAACCTATAGGATAAATCGGCAACAGCCCAGTTGGCACTGCTAAAAACTTACTAGTATGCTAACTAGTGTCTTTTGACAAAATAGTTAGTGTTGGCATACTGTATAAGCTTTTTATACATTTTTTATCACAACCAAGACCAACCGTGGACCCTTGCAGCTGATGCTGGGACAGTTATGGCCTAGACCTGACAAAGAAAAAAGAAAAAAGCTTCCAGGATCTGACTGAGATAATCCATTCCACACCAGTGTCTACTGAGTTCTACTGCAGGTGTATCTCTCTACTAGTACTCCCCCTGAGTTCTACTGCAGGTGTATCTGAGTTCCAGTGCAGGTGTATCTCTCTACTCCCCCTGACTTCTACTGCAGGTGTATCTCTGAGTTCCAGTGCAGGTGTATCTCTCTACTCCCTCTGAGTTCCACTGCAGGTGTATCTCTGAGTTCCAGTGCAGGTGTATCTCTCTACTCTGAGTTCCACTGCAGGTGTATCTTATCTTATCTTATCTCACAGGTAGGACGCGTAGACTGAGATGGATTCCGCTCTCATCTGTTCCAGGGTCAGACTCTACTTAGAGACCACATTGAGATTCAGATCATCTAGCCGCACACTGTACAGCCTGAGGTCATATCAGGTTACAGCCAATAACCTGCCGTGTGCTACAACTGCAGACAGAGAGCGGGAACACTCTCCACTGTGCCGCGCTGGCCTTGTGTAATTATCCCTCAAGCCTCCGCCTGGGACCTGTGTGCCCCCCCTCTGGCCTCTGCCTCTGCTACCTGACCTCCTCATTACAGCGTTCATCCCAGTCCTGTGTGTGTGCATGTGTGTGTGTGTTCACGTGTGTGTGTTTGCATGTGTGTGTGTGTGTGTGTGTGTGTGTGTGTGTGTGTGTGTGTGTGTGTGTGTGTGTGTGTATGTGTATGTGTATGTGTACTGTATGTGTACTGTATGTGTACTGTATGTGTATGTGTATGTGTATGTGTATGTGTATGTGTATGTGTATGTGTACTGTATGTGTATGTGTGTGTGTGTGTGTGTGTGTGTGTGCTTGTGTTTGCGTGCTTGTGTGTGTGTGTGTGTGTGTGTGTGTGTGTGTGTGTGTGTGTGTGCTCGTGTTTGCGGGCTTGTGTGTGTGTGTGTGCAGGCCTCTCATCTCCCAACACTAATGACTCCCTGAGTTGTATGCTCAAGCGTGACCTGCTAATCTCCACTGGCTGATAGCGTCCCTCTAATGGAGACTCTAATAGAGGGACATAATCATCAGTTTGTTCCACCGCATGGAGTCAATGTTAAACAACACCACACTGACCATTTATTAGCCTGCCGAGACAAAAACAGACGCAGTGACCAGGATATGTGGCCCCCTTTGCCCTGCATAATGAACTGAGCTGCTTTAATGAGAGGATTATAAACACTTTACAGATTAGCATAATCATGTGCACAGTCAAAACTCACTTGCAACTTCTCAACTCAGCTTCTGTTGTCAGAGTTGACTTGAGTTTTTTTGCTGCTCTGGGCCCAGCCTAGATGTTTGTTTATCTGTTTTCCTGCCTAATCATTCAGCGGTGGATGTGTCTGCAGTGCAGGCTGTGCTAATCTGCTGCAGGAGGCTCGCTTTGCATCGGATGGAGAAGCGGCCGCATCTGACTGGATTCATTCACTCATGGCTGTCAGCAGAGACCGCCGCAGCCGTGCGTGCACACACACATACACACACACACACTAAAACACGCACACAAGCATACACGCACACACATATACACACACACACAAACACTGAAACACACGCACACACAAGCATACAGGCACACTCATACACACACACACAAACATTGAAACACACATGCACACAAGCATACACACACACACACAAACAGGCACTCACACACACACACACACACACACACGCACAGGGGTGCCAATTAAACCCTTTGTGATCTGTGATAAATAGCACTCACCGAGCCCCAAACAGGATACGCGCAGGCCTGACTTCCCCAGGTTCCTACGGAGAGGGAGGAGAGGAGGAGAGAGAGAAAAGAGAGAGAGAGAGAGAGGAAGAAAGATGAGGAAAGTGGAAAAGGGGAGAGGGCAGAGAAAGGGAGAGAAAGATTAGCAGAAGCACCACCACCCAAGGCCCGTGGCCCATGTGTTAATGACTGCCCCCCCCCCACCTCCTCAGAGCTGTGAGCCATCTCCTGCTCCACTCATGGGGGGCTGAAGACCTGCGCTACCACAGCCCCTGTGGACTACACATCAACAAGTCCTTTAAGGACACACACTTAGCAGCGATACACACCAACTAAACGATTTCTATGGTACATCTGTACACCTAGCTATTGCTACAAGATATAGGGTATATCTTATGTATGGAACAACATACAGCATATGAATTTCAGAGGTATTTACCGAGACTCAAGATAATCAGCTTCTTATCTTTACAAGAGCCTGGCCAAATCAATACCTGTCCTCAGGTGCTTACCGCACACAAGGTGTCTCCATCCTTCAACAGAAGTTTGGTTGATACAGAAAATCACTGGGGTATGAAGTGTGTGCTCGCGGGGAAGAGTGAGAAAAGATTGGGGGATTATTCCTGATCCCCAGTTTATTTCCGTGCCGTCTGTCACACGCTGAATACAGAAACAGACTCTACACAGGACTGCTGCTGCAGAGCAAGCCTGCAGGGACTCGATGCCCACAAAGGTCAGAAGTGTCTACTGCCTGCGAATGCATTGTCCTCTGTGAATTCAGACGAGGGAGGCTTTACGGC
>NC_084995.1:11042171-11059671 GCF_963854185.1 Sardina pilchardus
TGGAGGGGAATTTGCATTTTTAAGTGACCCATTTGTCTCACTCTGAAATGGATTTGCCTGTTAGCATGTATGAAGCTCGTCTATCTCTAGTGACTAGTACACTATCCTGCTATGTTAATGTAGCCTTCTTGTCTATGAGTCAGCAGGACAAAATGGGCCAGTTGTATTCATCATAGTTGAATGATCAGGGTATTCTAAATACTGACAGATAGCTCCCAAAAAGGTCTCGAATGCATTTCGTAGCCTGCTCCAAAGGGCAGTTTTTCTGTCTTTCTCCATTAATGCTAAATAACTCAAGGGTTTTCAAGAACTTACGAATTAGAGATAATGACACCGTGTCCACACCGCTTAAATGCTAATGGTAGAATAGTTGCGACATGTTTGTCACCCTGACACCCTCTCGGTAGAAACACAACTTCAAACTTGCGCCCCGCTATTTTCCCGCATAAAAAAATGGTCATTTCTACGTTGGTATGGAAACTAGCTCACATATTATCAACTTAAGAGGATGTTTAGACTCTCCTCGACAGATTGCCTGGATGCAAATAATAATTTCTTACATGAAAACTATTAGTTCACACATTGTCTCCTCTTCGCTTCCGCTGGTTGAATTCACCGTGATGACACGCACAGTTTTTTCCCTCAACGCGAATCCTCTCCTCTATTTTCAGTATCTTCATTTACTTTCACCCTTCCCTCATTATCAATAGTGTTTTCTACTCATGGTAATTTACAGCTGGTCCATTGCTAATCTCTCAGTAAGGATAACTTTCGCATTCAAGTAAGTTACTGAGGTCAAGCGCCACGCTGTGGCCAGACCCCATAGAAGCCAAACATGACTAAGATAACAAAATAAGTAAATTGACCACCAATTAAAAAAAAACACTGACAATATTTTTGTTAATCTCAAGACTGAACATGTATCTCGACAATAACTTGTATTATTGTCTATCATAAATAGCATTTTATTTTAATGTTGTAATATGCAAAACAAGTTGCACTAAAATTAGCTCAGTGTTATTGTCTAACCGCCACCTTCATTTAAATGAGGTAATTTGTGTTTCTGTAATATGCCATTAATGTCTGTGGAGGGACACATTGGACTAACCAATTTAAACCAAGCTGTAATGCACTTTATAGACATGACGTCAGTGAAAAAAAGCCCCAAAAGCCCTAAAATTCGCATTGCAGACAGACCACACACACAACATGCAAATGTACTGCAGGTAGACACAGAAAAGTCCCAAAGACTCCAAACTACACAGATACATGAAGTGGCCAAGTCCCCACGAGATCCATCCAACAGCCGCACAAACACAAAACCCAGCCTAACTATTTCAATGAACCATTATCAATTAACAACATAACTAAAACAATAAATTCCGAAAATGACAAATCAAGTTTGTGAGACAAAAAGTACATGCTCTGCCATTCTTTTTCACTAAGAATAAAACCTGACAGATTGTGTCACCGGCCAGTTTCCATCAGTGATAACATAACTACAACCCCTGAAATCACACCAAGTTTGCAGAACTGAAAATCACAGCCTGCTCTCATCTGCTCTGATTTGTCATTTTCACTCAGTAAACAACACGAGAGAGTTTTGCCACTGGCTTGTGCCCATGCCTCTGCCTACTGGTTGGTTGACGTACCGGTACTTCATGCCCGTCAGCTTGCCCGTGGACTCCTTGAGCGAGATGGGGTGGCGGTGGGAGAAGGAGCCCAGGCTGCGGGCGATGAGTGCCACGGTGCGGAAGCGGGCACGGGCCTTGCTGGCACCGGTGTTGGGGCTGGCGGCGTTCTGCTTGCTGTGGCCATCCCCGTTGCGGGGCGCCTTGAGGCCATGGTCGGTGCAGGCAATGGACACCTGCATGCCCCCACGGTTAGCTTCTGTGAGGAGAGAGTGAGAGAGAAAAAGAGGGAGAGGTGGAGAGCGAGGAGAGACTCCTCACTGCAGGGTTGCTGCTGCTACCGCTGCCGCTGCTGCTGCTGCTGTTCTGCAGTGACTGGAGTTAGAGGGTGACGCGCAGAGGGGAAAGACCTGTGTGAGTGGAGGGAGAGAGCGGGAGAGAGAGAGAGAGAGGAGTGCAGGTTGAAGGTGACTCTTCGTCCTTTTCTTCTCCTCCTGCTTATTGTCGGGCACTTGTCTGGGTCTGAGCAGGAAAGCGGGAGTGAGGAGAGAGGGAGTCTCCTGGTCGCTCTCTCTCTCTTCCTCAGTGTTTCTCTATCCTCCTCTCTCAGTGGCTCTCTCCTCCTGAATGGAGTCTTTCTCTCTGTCTCTCACTTCTAGTCTTTTTTTGGAGTGTGTCGTTCTCGTTCGGTCTCTCTCTCTCTCTCCGGTCTCCAGCTCTGGCACAGCCTCCTGCTCTGTGCCTCTGATCTCTGCAGCAGGATGCTGATGTGGGCTTTTTTCTCTCTGTTATTCTGCCCCAATTCTTCACGTGTTCCCTCTCTCTTCCTCTCCCTGTGTCTCTGCACTCGTTTTATTCCTCCTCCTCCTCCTCCTCTGTCTCGTTCTACCCCTCTGCTCGGTTTGCCCTGCAGGGTAGCCCTGCTGTGGCTCTAGGAGGGCGACAGTGGTGGTGGCGGTGGCGGTGGGGGTCTTTCCGCATTCCAACGGTGCACAGCTGCGGCAGAGATCTCTCGTCAGAAGGGGTGATGCGGGGAGCCCTCGTACCACACCGCAAGCTCAAATGCCACACTTGTGCTGTGAGACAGGGATCGTCACAAAATAAACGACAAACTCACTTGACTCTCCTCCCCTCTCCACTCAGGGTGACTCTTGATCCCGAAAAACTTCAGGCGCAGACAGAGGCAAAAGCCACGAGCAGGTGTCCCAGGCTGTCAACCAGACGTGTCCACCAGAAAAGAGACGGCAGAAGAGCAGAAGTGAGCGTTGTCCTCCGCGGGGGGACGGCTGCCGTTGGAGAGGGTGTCCTCACCAGAGCTAATCCCGTGCCGGAGAGTCTTCAGCGCTCGGTCCAGGGCAGCGGAGGAGGAGAACAGAAGGAGCAGCTTGTGTTGTGGCTGTGCTCGCCCGACTGATGTGGCTGCCCGTGCTGGGCTCTGCTTTTGATGCCGCTGGGTCCAAACGAGAAGAGACAGGCAGAGAGGACAGCGGGACAAGAGGACGCATGATCCTGATCCCAACCCCCCCTCTTTTCTCTCTTCCACCACCACTACTACAGTATACCACTAGCACCGGACTCAACGCCTGGAACCGCAGGGGAAAATACAAGGCAAACAAGCAGGGGAAGAGAAGAGAAGCAGAGAGCGGAGGAGTGGGTGAGTGAGAGAGAGAGAGAGACAGAGAGAGGGGAGAGAGACAGAGAGAGCGGTGCAGGGTACTAACTCAGAGAGTGTGCTGGAGAGAGTGTGTGTTTGAAGGAGAGGGAGAGGGAGAGGGAGAGAGAGACGAGGGAGGGAGGGAGGGAGTGAGGGAGAGCAAGAGCAAGAGAGAGAACATATAAAAAGAATGGTAGGGAGAGAGAGAGAGAGAGAGAGAGAGAGAGAGAGAGGTTGCTGACTGACTCAGATAACTGCAGTTAACTGCAGATAACCAGCAGCTAAGCTGAAGAGAGTAGAGGAATCTGCATCACTGTGACTGTGTAGGTGTGTGTGTTTGTGTGTGTGTGTGTGTGTGTAGCTGGGGATGACAGAGAGAAATGTTCTTTTTTCCTTGACTGGCTGGCTTTAATCTCCAGAAATGCCGCTTTCTGTATTTATTTTTAATGCTTTGAGACATAAAAACATTTCATTTGTGAATGAGCTGTGAATGTGTGTCTGTGAGTAAGTGTGTGTGTGTGTGTGTGTGTGTGTGTGTGTGTGTATGTGTGTGTGTGTGTGTGTGTATGTGTGTGTGTGTGTGTGTGTGTGTGTGTGTGTGTGTGTGTGTGTGTGTGTGTGTGTGTGTGTGTGTGTGTGTGTGTGTGTGTGTGTGTGTTAGCACACGTATGTGTATGTGCTTGTGTGTGTGACTGTGTGTGTGTGGGTACATGTGTCTGCCTGAATGTGTGTTAAACCATATGCAACATTCACGCCCCAGCTCCTCACATCATGGTAAATAAATACATTTTTCTTTCCCTCCGTGTGTGTGTGTGTGTGTGTGTGTGTGTGTGTGTGTGTGTGCGTAAGTGAGTATGTGTGTGTGTGTGTGTGTGTGTGTGTGTGTGTGAGTAAGTGAATATGTGTGTGTGTGTGTGTGTGTGTGTGTGTTGAGTGAGTATGTGTGTGTGTGTGTGTGTGTGTGTGAGCCCAGTGTGAGCTCCGCTGCTTTGACAGGTTTTAAATGTCCCTCGTTAAGCATGATCCGCCGCTCCTCCCCTGCCATTCATCGTGCTCGTGCCAGCGCCACGCACAGGGAGCCCAGACCCCTCCAGACCCCTCCAGACCGAACGTCCCGCAGTTCCCTCCAGACCGAACGTCCCGCAGTTCTCCGCTCCCCATCGACTGCCTGTCACTAATGGATCCATTGGCACCAAGAGGGCTGGTCTCGGGACTGGGTTTTGATGGCTGAGGTTGAGGAGAGGAGGCACTGAGAGAACAGATCACTTGTCAAAAGCCAAGAGCAAAGACGTTGACTTTTAATAGCCTTTTATAAGAACATTGATCTCAGAACACAATTAAAGAGCTGACATTCAAATCACTAGCAGTGAATGGTACAAATAGCTTAAGCCTTGAGTTCTAAAGGAATGTACAGTATAGGTTCACTGTATAAGACATAAATCTAAAAAATCTCTATGATATACATTTGAAAGAAAGAAATCTCTATGATATACATTTGTATGACTGCTTTGGCAACATGAATATCTTATTTGTCATGCCAAGAAAGCATTTGTGAATTTGAATTTGAATTTGAATCAAAAAAGGAAAGGAGAGCAAACAAGAGACAGTAAGGAAAGAAGCAAAAAAAAAATGAAAACGAAATACAAAACTAGACACAAAAAAAGCCCCCTTTTTGACAAGCCTTGTCCCAGTGTGTCAGTGCTTTAGCATGTCTCCTGCATGGGGACGGCCCTGGTGCTCTGACAGCCGTGCCCATCTCCACCCCCACACACATGCGGCGTGATGAAGTGAGATTATCTGGTTCATTGAGTGTTGCGCAGCCCTCGGCTGAGGCAGTCTTATTTATATCCTCCTGAAGAAGTCCCTTTCCACAGAATAAACGCCTTTGTTTACTTTGTCTGTGTGTGCGCGCTGTCGGTCATGAATGCACGACACATCCACTCGTATCAAAGGAACAGATGGGTGTATTGTTGGGAATCAATTGTCAACATGATCACGTGATGTGGCTTTCATACAAAGTGGTGACCGATGGCATTTCTTTTGCTTATGTAAGTCACACAATGTGTTTAGGATGATGTTTTTATTCTGAGGTGACTACTAAATTTACAGTATATTACTATCTTGGAGGGACATTAATGTCACAGTCACTTAGACTTAGAAAATACATTTTATACAATGAGAAATTCCTTTACCATACTCAATGGTTCATCAGTATCATAATTTCACCATTCACTCAGCATCCAAACATGGAGGCCAAAGCTGACCCTAACCCAAAGAAGTTCCTGGAGTCCTTCCAGCACGTTCCTACTTGTCGAGATTAAAGAAAAGCAGGTTGTCTGTCTGTCATCTGCTTCGACTGAACTCTGATCTATTAATCACAAGCACCTCTCCAATGGCTGCCTGTCTCATTCTTTAAAAAGTATGTCATTCAAATGAGTCAATCTAAACCTGTCACACTTTGGGAAATCCCAGAAGGCCAGCTATCCCCTGAAGCAAAGAACGTTCCATCAATTTCCTGCCCTTCCTTCGAAAACACACACACACACACACACACACACACACACACACACACACACACACGCATAATACAAAGACACACAACCCATAAAAGATGTGTGGCAAACTTCTTTGAGGGCAATCAAATATCATCTTTTAACAACGCTCTTATCTATACTAGAGAGTGTCCTGCTTTGAGAAATTCTAAACCTGACCTAAAAAAAAGACCACATGTTTTTTTTCCCTGATCTTAAGGCCCTAAGCCCTTCCCCAGACCATTAAAGAAAGCTATCAGTGTGAATGCCTTTGAGGGAGAAGTCTGCATAATGTGCTCACTGACTGTTGGAAATGGCAGTTAAAAAGCAGACAAAACCCAAATCGACCCGGCTAGTTATTCCTCTGCCATTTCCCCTTTCTTCACCACACAAAAAGACACTACTGAAGATGTCATTCTCCTCTCCTTTCACACATCATAGCTCACATCAGCTTCAAGTATGCTTCACCAACAATGATTTTTATGAGAAGCCATGACGCATTTGATATAGGGGCTGAGGCCACCAAATCCCCAATCCCCACAGGGGCTGTCACCAGAGCCGTGCTAACATGCCCATGTGCCCCGTGTCGAATTGGCTCCTAAATGCCCCTGGAAAATAATCCCTCCTGTTTGGGATTAGCCTGCAAGAGGAAGAGGAAGAGGAAGATATTACTATTCAGCCAGCACAGCGGAGACTGCTTTTAATAATTTCTAGTGTGTGTGTGTGTATGGAAGTGTGTGTGTGTGTGTGTGTGTGTGTGTGTGTGTGTGTGTGTGTGTGTGTGTGTGTGTGTGTGTGTGTGTGTGTGTGTGTGACATGGTCTGTACATAAGGACCTGATGTGCATTGCTATGATTCAGTGCATTGATGCTGCTCAGTGGTGTGAGACTTCAGCTGCAGAGGCTGTTGTACGTATCCATATAAGTGCAATTCAACAGCATGCTTCAGATACAGGTTGTGCTTCAGATTGCTTTCATCACTGTGTAATTCTGGTATAAATGCAATGTAATGAAGGGAAAACTTCAAAGCCATGGCACTCTCTGTTCTTAGAACAACTGATATACTGTATATATACTGTATGTAGGGGTTGTCATGAAATTGAGATTAGGCCTAATCATACATATCAATATACTATGGGAAAACTCTGGCAAAGCTAATTAGTTTGTGTTATAAGGCTTGTTACTATTCAGCACTGTGCCATTAGCAGTGCACCATCAGAGTGCTAACAAACTGTTCACAAATGAAAGGGTATTCAAGGTCATCAACAAAGTGGTTAAGGGCTGTTTCATACATGCAAGTTACAGTGCATGGATGAAAATTAAGCAATGCAAGGGAGAATTTGGAGTATTTCGTAGCAAATGTGTTGTCCACATTTTCGTAAGGTGGCTCAAGTTCAAGTGCCATGTCATGCTTTTGTGTAGATTACAGTATGAGAGGGCTCTTCAAATCGTGCATGTGGCTCTTCAACAGCTGCATAGTTTGCACCGACTAGTGGTTCTAAGTGACTGGAAGTTTGCATTTACAAAATATATTCCAAAACAAGGTTTTATGACATTGCAATGGCCTTCAACACTTTGTGACTAAGTATAGTAGTTAGGCTTAGTATAGGTCAATACACACTGACCCCTACCAGTGATAAATAGTTTCATTGTTTCTTGGCAAATGAATGAGAGGACCTCATCTGACGACCCGTTCATTACTGAATATTTCCATCAGATTACTCTCTGGACCACATCTCTGCAAATTGCCAACCCACCACCCTCCTAATAGCAACCTCCTCTGAAGATACTAACTACGTTCATTTCATCCCTGCGAGCGTTTCCGAGAGTCTGTAATCATGTGCCCTTTTTATGAATACTTGAAACTAACCTAATTGACGAGCGCTGGGCCCGCAGATGCCAAGTCCATTTGGCAGTGTTTGGATGAATGTGTAAATGTTGGAGTCCAGATGGGCTCCGCTGCGCCTGGTAGCCACAGCGCTAATCACCCATCATCATGTGGCCAATGCTCTCAGAGCAATTAGCTACAAAGGGGGGACGCGTCCCCTGATGCCTCTGCTGGACATTTGCCTTTAATGTTTCTAGTGCGGTTGGAAGGTGTGTGTGTGTGTGTGTGTGTGTGTGTGTGTGTGTGTGTGTGTGTGTGTGTGTGTGTGTGTGTGTGTGTGTGTGTGTGTGTGTGTGTGTGTGTGTGTGTGTGTGTGTTTGTGTGTGTGTGTGTGTGTGTGTAGGGGATGGAGTACATGAGTAAAGGGGATCCAGGGACACGCCTGTCCTCATCAGCCTCCCTTTGATCAGTGCATATTGGGCCGGGCAAATTATACACCAGAGAGACATCACTGAGCACCAATCCAGCAACATCCCCATCCAATTTGTTCTATTGACCCGGCAATTTAATTGGACGGCGCACCGCTAATGAAATGGCCATTTGAGTTGAGACGAGGGAATCCAATAGCCCACGCAGGACAACCATGACCTGTCTGTCCATCGGTCTGTCAGTCTGTCAGTCTACAGCCGCAGCATATAAAGATATTTGGATATTAATGGGTCATTACAAAGTCTGATTTTGTGTGTGTGTGTGTGTGTGTGTGCCCCGTGGAGAACGACGACATCAAAAATGCATGAGTTGGATTTACACAAAGGAGGCGGCGTTAGTTAGCTCCCAGTTATTTTTCTACATGCATTATTTAGATATGTTATAAAAACACGAATTACACGATAAATGTGATCGTGACTGGAGACAGTTTTGTTCGTTTGTCTGACACACATGTAATCCCAGGTGTGTGTGTGTGTGAGAGAGAGAGATAAGGACTGTGTGTGTGTGTGTGTGTGTGTGTGTGTGTGTGTGTGTGTGTGTGTGTGTGTGTGTGTGTGTGAGAGAGAGATAAGGACTCTGTGTGTGTGTGTGTGTATGTGTGTGTGTGTGTGTGTGTGTGTGTGTGTGTGTGTGTGTGTGTGTGTGTGTGTGTGTGTGTGTGAGTGACATCGAGAGGCAGAGATAGGGGAGGACAGAGAGAGAGCACGCTGCCTCGAGTGTCACCGTGAGCTCCCATGAATGAATCTGTTTGTACTTGTAAAATCATGGCTGCACAGTGCAGTGCAGTGCAGTGCAGTGCAGTGTAGTGTAGTGTAGTGTAGTGTAGTGTAGTGTAGTGGTGGCAGTCTCCCAGACAGCCGGCAGCAGCCGCGGCTCAGTGTGCAGACAGGCCGGTAACACGAGCGGCCCGCCACCCATCAACTATTTACACACACACCTGCTGAAGGAGGCTCAGATGCCATAATGAGTCCCCCCACTTTATAAATGATACAGATGAGATGCACACTCCGATGAGGTGTGTGTGTGTGTATGTGTGTGTGTGTGTGTGTGTGTGTGTGTGTGTGTTGGGGGGGGGGGGGGGGGGGGGGGGGTGCAGGGTTAGAGAGAGTGTGTGTGTATGGAGGGAGAGATTCTGTGACTGGGTTGGATTAGTTTCTCCGGGCACGCTTGGAGACACTGTGAGATGATGGGTGCAGATCAAATGCCGCCTTCAAGGAAGAAAAAAACAAAACAAAAAAACACCAACAGCAATGAAATAGAAAAAGGCCTTCCTGCCTGCAATATGGAGAACATTATTTGCAAGCATTTCTTTCAGGAAGGTTTAAAGCGCTATGTGGTTTGTGCTCTACGCATTGAGAATAACTTCTAATTAGCCACAATTTCATGACAGCAGGCCCACGTGCACACACACACTGGCAATTTAATGAAGCGATGGCTCTGTGTGTGGCTAATTATGCACGGTTCCAGTACGTAGGACACTAACACAGCACACAGCCACCTGGTATATGCATTTCCATACAAAGTGCTGAAATATCATCAACACTTTGGAGATTGTTCACAAACTGATTTGAAGGTAATGAGAAAACACTTCACAATCCAGGTGAAAAATAAACTGAGATCAAGTAAACTAAGACCTAAAGAAGTTCAGTTTTTTGTTTCTTGAGGGAGAATGTGCTGAAAGTCTTGTTTGACTCAAAGTGAAAAGGATAGACTTAAGGATGGAAAGGCTGGTTAGTGGTGATCGTGGGCTGGAGGTGGTGATGTTATGGTGGTGGGATGGGAATGGTGCTGATGGTGGTGTTAGGTGGGGTGAGGTTGGTGGGGGTGTTGGGTGGGGTGGGGTTGGTGGTGTGAAAAGACACTTCACTGAAGCTAATGATGCAAAACAAACAGTTCAGCGTCCACAACCTTGGCTTAGACAGCAGGTGTAGCACTCCGGACTCATTGGTAAAGCAAATAAAAGCTAAGTGTATAGAGCTGGCTTACTTCCACACACTACACAGGTGAACGAGTTGTCTGTCTGTCTCATGGGGTTTCAGTAACAGCAGCTGTTTGAAAGTGTTACTTTTAGTTACTATGGAAACACAATTAAAACATCTGTTGAAAAAACAATGCCTTCTGTCTGATGATAGCCAATGTTTCTTAACTTTAGCCTCAACACAAATAGCTTATTAAAGGGAAACTGTGCAGGTTTCGTTCGTTTCACGCTTGCAGGTTTATCTGTAGAGCTTTCCCTACAGCGCTGGCATGTATATTTTACAACACTCCTTAATCGGTCCCGTCCCGGTGGCACAAACTTGCATGACTGGTTTTTCCACTAAGGGGTGCTAGGGGGAAGCGATACAGCCATCTCACAGAGACAACTTTTAATTGCAAAGATTTGTCATACCCATTTACACAAAACACAATATGAAAGTCTCATTTTAAGGCTTATCTGTGCAGTAGAGTCACTCATTTAAGACATGGCATGAAAACTGACCATCCCTATACCCTCAACGCCTCACTAGCTCCCCAGATCCCCAGCGCTGATTACCTGTAGGCCATGCCTGTCTGTGATGAAACGGTGTCTTGGAGGGACTGTCCGTGGACCAGTGCGAACTCCTCCCTGCGCTCCAGCTCCCTGGACAAAGCTGACCTGAGTCCCCCGGGCTGAGTCCACGTGGCGTGGCATGTCCGAGCGGCGGGCCTCTGCGGTCCTCGGAGTGGGGACAGGGGCCCTCTCTCGCCCCTCTGGCCTCCTCTCTGTCTGGGCAGGGGCAGGTCAGTGCACACCGCCTTGTACACATGCATGGCTAATGTGCTGACCACCTTTGACACAGCCTCGGTCAGGGGCACACATCTAGCGCTTCGCTAAGTGCTTCGCGAAATGCTTCGCCCTCAAAACTGACCTCTAGTCCGGTCCACCCAGTGGTCCATGCATGTCCTAACTTACTGGGAATATCCCGCACACAGCAAACACAGAAAGTGTTGCCCGTCATCCACCCACCATTGTCCCATCATCCTTGGCAGCACAGTGGGATTCCAGAAAGCTTTATCTCAGCAGCCAGAGGATTCTGGGATTCTGGAGCGCTCCTCACCGGAATGTGATGCCAAATCCTGCCATTCATCTGTCATTCTTATACGCATCCTGGCACCTCTCAGGCTTCTCTCTCTCTCTCTCTCTCTCTTTCTTTCTTTTTCTCTCTCTCTCCCTCAGGCTGTATGCATATGTGGCTCTCCCTGTCCAAAAACTCCTAAAATCCCTGACTAAGGTTCCACTGACAGCAGCAGCTGTGTCAGCCTGCCTGCCTGCTTGCGGGCCGCGTTTGCTGGTTGTCAGTCCCAACATAGCCCATCACAGGGCTGAAGCACTGCATATTGCATCTGTATTTTTAGACAGCTGATGAATTAGATAGCAGAGATAGCCGCAGTGGTGGCTTTTGGCGAGCTCACCGTGGCATTTTTCTCAGAGCACGGCGTGCCGTGGGTTTTTTGGATCAGTAGGAGTGGGCAAATGGGCTGAGACGAGGCTCTGGCAGATCTGTGGCGCACAACGGCCCCGTGAAATCTCTCCCCCCACACACATTCTCACACGCACACACACACACACTCTCACACGCACTCCTCAACGCTCGGGCCCAGCGCTCCATCACCAGGTAGCATTTCTCCCCTCTGGCCACAGCAGATGCATATGAATGAACTTTTTCATCTCCCTCTCTCATTCTCTCTCTCTCTCTCTCTCTCTCTCACACACACACACACACACGTATATACACACACACACACACACACACACACACACACACACACACACACACAACAGAAGAGAAAGTGGAGCCAAAGGGTTGATTTGAACTCACTGCTCTGCTTAGCTCTCCCTCTGAGGCCCATGGGCAGCAGACAGTGACAGACAGAGGGGGGCCAGACTTATGTCTCCACACGCAGACTCATCATGTGACACTTGATGTCACATGTCTCGGAATCTGAGTACTTCAACGCTGGCAGGAAAGAGGAGGCTTTGACTTAACAAAGACGAGTCCTCTCAAAGAGGAGAGAGAGAGAGAGAGAGAGAGAGAGAGAGAGAGAGAGAGAGAGAGAGAGAGAGGACCTGGAGCAAATCGAACGATGGACACTTTGATGAATGTCAACAATCTCACCTGACCTGAACCGCAGCAGAGCTTAGTGGCAGTGCCAGGTGTTCTCCTGCTCTGCTCCTCCTGTGACAATTTCTTTGGTCTTCTTAGCAGGTGTGTCTGTCGTGTGTGTGTGTGTGTGTGTGTGTGTGTGTGTGTGTGTGTGTGTGTGTGTGTGTGTGTGTGTGTGTGTGTGTAATATCTCTCGACTGCTTCAAACAGATTGCCCTCAACAGCCACACAAACGCAAGACACAGGCTGTCAAAACAAATAACCCACACCCCGTTTCATCCTCTATTAGCCTCAAAAGCTCTGAGCTATCGCATGCGCCACACTCTCCACCGTGAGGACCGTGCGGAGCCCAGAAACCAACCGTACGACGTGCTGCCCCGTGGTGCCACAAGCCTTCAGTATTTGCTTATCTAATGTTTATCTAATGTTTATCTAATGTTTATCTAATGTTGTCATGAGAAGACCAGCGGCCCGTGCCTGTGTGGGGGAGAGAAGGACGGGAGAAGGACGACGATATACATCTATGTATGAATATGGAAATGAACGCGGCTACATGCGTTGTGACGGCGGAGCGACGGGCTCTGTGGACGGTGGGCTCCCGGCCTGACGGATGGGACGTCACTCGGGGCGGGGGGACGAGGGAGCTAACGGGTCGGAGCGGCTAGCGGAGACGCCTGCAACGGCCGTGTCAGAAGGTTGGGTGGTGCATTATGCATCTGTGTGCCTGTGTGTGCATGCATATGTATGGATGTGTGTATAGTTTTGTATATTTGTGTGTATGTGTGCATGTGTGTATGTGTGTGTGTTAATGTGTATGGATATTTGTGTGTATGGGTGTGTATGGATATTTGTGTGTGTGTGCGCGCGTGTGTGTGTGTGTGTGTGTGTATATATGTGCGTGTGTGTGTGTGTATGTGTGTGTGTGTGTGTGTCTGTGTGTGTGTGTCTGTGTGTGTGTGTGTTTGTATGGGATGATGTGTGGTAGTGAGCCAGGAGCATGATGGGAATTCAAATAAGCTGCTGCAAAGATTAGTCCCCCTCCATTGAGAAAAAAACCTGGTGAGGCGAGCCACAGCCGCAGTTGCAGGCGGTCTTTGACAGTGATGCATAGAGCCCCTCCACAGGAGATGGATTTTAAGGGAGACGAGAGACGAGAAAAACAATACACGGCTCTCTAGTTGGACTCTCTCTCTCTCTCTCTCTCTCCCTCTCTCTCTCTCTCTCTCTCTCTCTCTCTCTCTCTCTCTCTCTCTCACACACACACACACACACACACACACACACACACACACACACAGACACACAGACACACACACACACACACATACACACACACACACACACACACACACACACACACACACACACACACACACACACACACACACACACACACACACTAACAGACATACACACACAGACACACACACAGGCAGGTGATGAACAGATAGGGCGGTGCACAGCATTTCATTCTGTTTCTCCCAATGAATCCCATTACAACACACATAGGCACACACATGTTCAGAGACCAGCATCCAGAGTAATGACTTTCAGAGTGACCTATAGAGTAGTTGTAGCAGAGTAAAGCCTTGTTCAGAATACCTGTGTGTGTGTGTGTGTGTGTGTGTGGGTGTGTGTGTGTGTGTGTGTGCGTGCGTGCGTGCGTGCGTGCGTGCGTGTGTGTGTGTGTGTGTGTGTGTGTGTGTTTGTGTGTATGTGCGCGCATAAACTATTGTCATATTGTTTTTACTGTTGTAAACAGAGCTGATACAGTTTACAATTCTTTGACACAAGATAGAAACAGAACTAGTGTTAGTATCTAAATCCACTGATTTTTTGGGTTACTCACATAAAAAGACATTTATCTTCTGCCTTTATTCTAAGCAAGTGTTTATTTCCCTGAAAGGATCTTGCGTAAGCCATTATTTGTTGGAGACTGCGCTGGTGTTGGAAGTATGACAATATCAACACCATTCTCGACTGCAAGTAAGATGAGTGCTGAGCATTTAGCCAGATTAGATGAAACACTAAACGAGATGCTGAAGGAGGCATAAGCGCTGCTTCCTCCGCTCACAGTGCTTAGAGTGCCCCCTACTGTCTGAGCTACATTACTACAGTCAGATTCGATGAAATAAGATCAAACTAGATGAGGATTCCACCCATTGATGTTTAGCCAAGGTTATACTGTATTCAATTGAATCCCTATGTGATGCTAACGAAACAATTACTGGTCTATTTGTACTGACAAAGCCCCTAAACTGGAGGTTATTGATATTGCAGTGAAGGGTACTGCTTTGTGATGTCTTTTTGCTTGACATTTTAGAGTTGCACTTCTCCCACACACTACTGCTGAACCTTCTCACCTCTGTGTAGATTAAGCTTCAGCTCTAGTTCTGCTTTTATAACAACGTTTGGTCAGTGGTCTAATGGTCTAACTCCACAAGTCAGCACCACAGTCACAGTTCACAGCTCACAGTCCTTTCACATGTTTTCAGGAATAATTTTGTAATCTATTGAAGGTGTTAATAAACCCCCGTTTCTGATTGGCAGGGTCTTTAACAGGGCCTTACAGGAGAAAATGCATATTATTATTAGATACGTTATTGAGGTGAATTATTAAAACAACTTCATAATTAAATCGTGTCAGATCCGAATATTGACATTAGGTTCCCCAATAATACAGAATATGAGGTTGAGCAGTTCCCAGTAATCATAGCAACTTGGCTAAGCCATGCCGATTATCATGTGACAGACTGTTATCAATTATTCCATGATTGATGAACAGAATATGAGTGTGACATCTGGAACAACATATTCACTATGTGATCATGCCACTGTTTCAACACAGGGTTTGGATTACAGTAGTGACAGCTGTGGCAGTATAATTCTGGACTAGGCCAAACCAACCAACTATACCAACTCCAACACTGACATGGCTTTGTACCACGACATCCATCATGCATTACTGATCAATGTGCCAATATGCCTCTACGACCTTCACAGTGAAAAACAATATTAAGAACAATGCAGAAAGCACCAGTCAGTCACAAAGCACATTCTGCATGGGGATAAGTGTAATGCAATGGAAATCAGAAGAAGACACAAGCTATACCATGGTCCACCAGCAGAGGGCATATGCCACTCTACCACAGTGACTGCCCATACCACCTGTTGTTAGCTTCCAAAAGCAAAACATTGAATTCTGCTTCCTCATTATTCTTTCCACAGTCTAAATGTAAAGTTCAAAGACGATGTGATTTCAGTGAAGAGAATGTACAGAGAGCAGAACAGAAAAGCTCTCAATTAGGAGGGTGAACTCTGACTCTCGACCACATATCCGGGTCAACATGGTTGTTGGTTAGAAAGATATCACTTTGACATGCTCTGAGATGTGAATCTTCTCTAGCCTCCTGGATCAATTCCAAACACCCTATCTACCTGAGGGTGGCATCCTGGCTGAAGCCCTCATAATAAGCACCCAGACAACACACAGGCTGCAGTCTGAGCCATGCCAGACCCGGGCCAGATCCAGTTTGCAGCGGCTATATGATCAAAACTGAGTGCTAAAACTAGGTTGAAATGCAGCACCATCCGAATGAGAGGAGGGGAAGTTAAATGTGAGAAGTGTGAACTAGTGAGTTGGACAAGTTTATATTGTATAAGAGTGGAGAGAGAGAGAGAGAGAGAGAGAGAGAAAGAGAGATGGCAGAGTGCTTTCTCATAGAGGGCTTTTGAATAGGCTCACAGTGGTGGACTGAGCCAGTCACCCAGAGAGCTCCACAGTGCGGCTCTTCCACCCTGTGGCCAGGAAGTTGTGACAGAAAAAAAGGAGTGATGGCTTGCAGATAATGGGCTACTTTGTGTTTAGGACGGATTGCTGTCGCCTTTAACAAGGAACTCCAACTGACTGACATGCAGGCACCAGACCAGTAAAACATTCAGATGACACAAAGCCTCCAGCGATCTGAACCTGTCCTTCCTTGTGCATAAACCAAAACACAGAAGTGTCATGTGTGTGTATGTGTGTGTGTGTGTGTGTGTGTCATTTGGTTTTATTTCCTGTTAGTCTCTGCTACTCAAACTGAGTGACAATGGACAATGGAGGAAGAGAGCAGAGGAGGAATCAAAAGTAAAAACAAACATCTAATAGAGGGCACTTCTGTGTTTGTGGTTCTAAAGAAACATCATGAGTGGTTCTATTGGTTGAGTTAAGATTGTCACAGAATCTCAGCTCAATGTTCTTTAGAAGGAGAGTCTCTTTGTCATTACAACTCTTGTGTAACAGTATGTGAGAAGCAGAAGTCCAGAGAAATGCAGTTCTTAAAGGAGACCTTTGTGCCGTTGGATGTGGTCTTTCTGCCTTATCCCAAACCCCAGCTGGTCTTCACCACAAAACCAAGATGATCATGGGGACCTGGGGATTCACAGCTATGGTGACGGCACACCATAAACAAAAGTGCACATTCATTTGAGTGGCGGCGATTATTGTGAAATTTAAAACTCTTACATCTGGTAGGGGCTTTTTTTTTTTTTTTTTTTTTTAAATGTATTTGTTTATTTATTTTTCAGATTTGATCAGATTTCTGAGTCCTGGTTGTTATTTTCCTTTTCCAAAAATGGAAATTCTATGAATCAGTCAAACCTAATTACCTGTGACAGACTTCCTGGTCAGATCGACATAAAAGAGTGATATAAGCGTGAACAAACAAATAGTAGGCATTCATTCCACAGAGCAGAAAGTAAGCTGTGCTCTAAAAATACTCCGAAGTGCTCTGACACCTCCTGTTTGCTCTAAGGCAGAAACCCAATCTAACCTGTTACACTGACATTTTCGACAGGATTTCTAAAATGTCATTGTCATTTGTGCACATTTTGCCTGCACAATAAGAAACCCTTTGCCCCAGTCTGTCTCCTGTTCTAACAACATGGATAATGACATACTGACTAAATGTTTGAGAACACTTTATCTTACTGTGAAACAACAGAAGAAAATATGATAGGAGACAGGAAAGGAGAAGAGAGAGAGAGAGAGAGAGAGAGAGAGAGAGAGAGAGACACAGAGAGAGAGAGAGGCCAACAATAATGGGGCAAGAAGGAAGTGTTGGGACAAACTCAAGGCTGAGGTTCTGACGATTTGGTGTGGCTGTGGCAAAAGAGAGAGAGATGATGGGGACTGTGTGAGGATGGTGGTCATTTCCCCACCACAGTGACACAGCAAGAAAGGATGTGGTAGAACAAGAACAAG
>NC_084995.1:11062171-11092171 GCF_963854185.1 Sardina pilchardus
ACAAACAGGCAGCCCTTCAGACCGTCTATCATGTGCCTCGGCGTAGTATCACTTCGCCTTCTTCCTCTCCTCTCCTCGCTCGCTCCGCTCGTCCGACTGCGCTGCAACAATTGGGTCACTGTGCGACGGCGGCGTTTACTGGAGAGGATGTCCCCCACACCCAAGCCCAACACCCCACCCATCAATCTCACGTCATGTACTCATCCATTTCTCAGTGAAATCATGTTATAGACCTTTTATTGGATAATCAGATCATGTAAAGTAAAAGCCCCTCTGTGCGCGTCCAGGGAGATTATAAAGTGTGTGTGCTAAAGTCAGGGCTTCAGGGATGGCTTGGTGTTAGTGTGGTGAGTAGTTACTAACTGTGAAACTGGGACGGTTGATATCAATAGGTGATAACAGGCTGGTGGTGAGATGACTGTCTATCTGTGTCACACGCGGCATGTAAGGCTTCCTCTTTGCTCAGTGACAGAGAAGAGTTGGCGGGTGGGTTGACAACACGAGACCCTGCTTTTTCACCATAGCCCTGCACAGCTTCTAGAAGAGACCCTGGAAGTCAACAAAGGTCCCCTGTCTCTATGAGGTCCTTTAAACTAAGGTGATTTGTCTAGTATGTGAAAAACAACTGTGTTTCAGATTTCTATAGCATTATTCCATTTTACGTAACACATTTAGCAAATCAATGGCTAACTGTTGACCTTTCTATTAATTGGTTTAACATGCCTGGTTAAACAGCGTGTCCAAGTTTAGAAGCAGCTTTCTCTCACACACGCGCTCTTGTTCTGGTTGTTGGATGAATTTGAATACATTCCAACATCTCCTTGTGCATGTTGCGCAACAAAGATAATCCAATTGTTACAAATTATTGCATTGTTTGTTTCAGTTTCAGTAAATGCATAAAGGTTTCAACTGATGAAGGGCCCATCACACCCCATGACTTAATTCTCCAGACATCCCTGAGGGCATTCACATTGCGTCAGCAGCTGCTACTGCCCTGGTTTACCCTCAAGAACACGATAGAATACAACAATCATCTTTGATCAACCCTTCCCTTTGACACAGATTTTGTTGTTGTTGTTGTTATACCACATGTGTGTCACAGCTTCCATACGCAGTAATGCAGACAGAGGGGAAGTTTGGAGAGAGAGAGAAATGGCTTGATGGTGACATGGGTGATAAGGAAGTGGCGGCTGCCCAGGGCTGTTGGAGGGCAAAGCAGAAGAGTGCCATTTGTGAGGCTCCACTGCTGTGGCCTGGCATGCTACACGTGGACATACTGTACGTGTGCATGGTGGGAGCATGTGAGATGTCAAGGTGAACTACATGTAGTTTAGTTGTGGAAAACAAAACGAAACCAAACAGATTAGACAGTTAGAACAGATTAGAGATTATATGTCCAAACCAAACACTCTCTGCCACACCTTCAACCTTCAGTAATCATTATTTGCTACATTCAAACTCATTAATTGGGTGACCCACATCATACCATAATAATTTCCTGCTCCCCTCATTTCAGTGTATGCCATATGGTCGGCTGTGCATGCACTTGGCTGTATCACCACAATGATCGTGTTTAGGACTGATAAGTGTTCGGTGCGTGTTGGTCCAGGCTGACCCAGAATGAAAAGGGTGTTTGAAGCGTTGGGCAGCCTGACAGCTGCCTGGGAATGGGGGGATAGTCCTGACCATGATAAGTCATCCCGCTCAGAGGCCTGTCTGTGTTGTACAGGCCTACATAAATAAATAACCGTGGCAACCGAGTTAGTGTCATATGATCTGCTTGCTCATCTCGCCTAAATGAAATTACACAAGGGGGCCGTGCACTGCATCACTTTAGCCTGGGATACTTTCTCTCTCTCTCTCTCTCTCTCTCTCTCTCACTCACTTGCTCTCTCTCTCTCTCTCTCACACACACACACACACACACACACACACACACACACACACACACAGTCACTCTCAACCCTTTCTGTCTCTCTCTCTCTCTCTCAAACACACACTCACTCTCTCCTTTGTCTCTCACACATCACAGGATCTTTGACTCTTTACACATTATTTGTAATCTTTCGCTAGTCCATTTTCCTCTCCCTTGAGAAACAGAAATAAACATTGCAGGAGAATTTGGCTCTCTCCCTGTCCACAGAGGGGAAAGAAAGAAAGAGACTTGAGTAGTCTTGTGAAGTAAACCTAAAGGTCAATCAAACAAAACTTGATTACATCCACGAGTCCCAAGTGGATCCTACCGTTCAGTCCATTTAAAGACTAATTAAACAGTTTCTGAACAGTGGAGTGGAAATGAGAAAAAGAAAATGCATAACAGAGATGTTTTGAGGGGTGTTCAGATGTGAAGGTGATCACTTCTTGCGTGTGTGTGTGTTTGTGTGTGTGTGTGTGTGTGTGTGTGTGTGTGTGTGTGTGTGTGTGTGTGCAATAATGCTTGAACTGTGACCTTCCTTGCTTCATCTAAAAGGAGAGCCATTTCTGGAAATTGGACTAACATGTGACAAGCGCCTGTGTTCATCGGGGTAACACACACACACACACACACACACACACACACACACACACACACACACACACACACACACACACACACACACACCACTACTTACAGCAAAGAGGGAGAAGTTGAAGGAGAAGAGGAAGTCTCTATCTGTCACGCCCTTCCTTCCTCCTGTGGCTGCGGTGCCTGTTGCGACACACAGGCATCGAGGAGGACGCTGCACACTAGTATGTTAAAGCACAAGGGTGTAATGCAGAGATGTCAAACGGTAAAATAATGAAAACCACGGATGCCTTGTTGTGTTGATTGCTGAGCCGTTGACCGACTGGTTTGGTCTTTAGATCTAGGTGTCTGTGCACAGCAACAAAAGATAGCCTGATAGGAGAGTAAGCAATCTCTACAGGGTGTAAAAAGATGCATAGTTATGGATGAATTTTAAAGTGAATGCCTCCTCCACAAACAAATATCAGATGTCTCCCCATGATGTTTTCTCAAAACAGTCACAAGATGGCCTGCAGCACTCAGATCTAGGCCAAGGCTAGATGAACAGATAAGAGGAGATAAGGTGACGGAAGTGAGCGCGCTCCAACGTCCACCCAGTCACTGAGGCATTCTGGGAAACACAGCGCGGGCCCAAGGTGTTAAGACACAGAGGTCCATATGGTAAGGTGACCAGATGTCCGAGACCAAAACCGGGGACATAATCCTAAAAATGTGGAAAAAACAAGGACATTTTCAGTTTGACTATCAATCTGATTGAAATACATAGAAGTTTTATCTTCAAAAAACGGGGACATGGGTAGTTTTTCTGTATTTTCCTGGGGACAGGCAACCAAAAACGGGGATTGTCCCCTGGTACCGGGGACGTCTGGTCGCCCTACCATGTGGTGCAGCTTTGGCTCAGTCACTCCTGGCAACGGATTGGAAATGGAAATAAAGGAATGAGCACCTGGCCAAAGCACTACTAACGGTTATGATTATGGGATGTTTACATTCATATCAGGTAGGCATTTCTGATAAGCATTCAAAACAAGTGGACCAAAGCCTGTTGTGATTTGCATTGTATCTATTTGGATGTGTAAGGCTTGTGTGAGGGGGACTTCTACCGTTACTGTCATGTTGCCTTACAAAGTCATAAATCCCCCAGAATGGATCAGAATCACACACAAGTGTTGCATGTCACAATGCAGCAGAATATCTAGCCTATAGCCAGAGTGCTCTGTGGAATACAGTGACTGTCCAGGAGGTCACAGGAAGTGATGTCACGGGGGCTGCCGGAGTTGGAGACAAGCTTGGCGAGCTGAGGGGGCCGAGGAGCAGAAAAGTGCCCACTCAGCGTCTCGTCCCAGCGCCTCGTCCCAGCGCATTGTTATTTTCAGGAAATGTTATGATGGTGGGAGAAAAAGTTGGAGAGAGGGGAGAGAAAAATGAAGGTTGCATTTGTTGATTTAGGGCATGTCACAGCATATTAGTCAGCCAGCAAAGGTCAGGAGGTTTATCACGGAGAAGTGCCTCCATGATGTGACCTCATCACATGACCAGAAAACCCCTCAAGGCTGACACCATGTTTGTTGCATGGCGTAGCAGGACATACTCTCAGTCTGACAGAGAAATGGCGATTAATTTTTCCACGCCTTATTTTTTTTCCTTTCGTTATGTCTGTCACCCCCCCCCCACACACACACTCACACAGAGAAAGTCCCGAAGGTATATTACCATACCATAAACAAAGATCTCAACATTGGTTAATGTTATAATCTAAGTTCAAACTTTTTAATGCTCACAACCAATGAGGTAGGTTGCCATCTGACTGGTAAGTTGTATAGGTTTGTAAGTATGTGGATAGGTCAAATAATCACCCCAAGTAAAGTGCCACTATCCATAATACATGCAATTCAGCTCCTCAGAGGGTTAATGATTAGGGCTGCCAATCCCTTCAGCCTAAAAAATCAACAAAAATAGAAGTCTCTTATTCCAATACACACACAGACAACCTCTTTCAACCCTTTCCTTAGTCCCCCCCCACCCCCCATCCTTGCAATCAGGCTGTGTGTCCAGACGGTGAAGGCTTCCAGCCGGCCATGAGTGTGTGTGTGTGTGTGTGTGTGTGTAGTCTGTGTGCTGCTGGTTGGAGCTGGGGTGCTGGAACTGAAAGCCCCCTCTGTGTGGCTCTGCTCAGAAAACATGTGGAGGGGAGAGGGAGGTCACACCCCTGCCTTGCCTCCCCTCACCCTGCCTTCCCCTTCCCCGTCCTCCGCTGAGAGACAGCCAGCCAGCCTCCTGCTGCTGCTGAGCCTGCTGTCGCTACCAGGCCTCTGGGCTATCTCTGCGCTAGCCTGATAGCATTACACTGGAACTCCCCTCAGAGAGCAAAGAATGGGCAAAAAATAAATAAATAGCTTCACCACTCACTGTTCCACTAAATACACCACCAAAAGTACCCCCCCACCCCACACACACACAAACCAACAACCCCTGCTTACAAAATCCCCAGCCACACCCCATGTAATAACTGAGCACAGTGCCCAGGAAGCTCCTTGGCATGCACATATGAAAAACATTTGACGTCAGATTTGGAATTTCATGGAATGCGAGGGAACAAGGCATTAATGAAACTCATGCTAAATCAAAACCAAGAGGTCTCACTCCCAAAGGGAGGGCAGCAATGTGATGTAATGCTCCCATGTTTCACAATCTTACAGGCTCCTAATACACGCATATATTAACAAAACATGTCGACGTATCCAACTACAGAAACACTCTCTGTTTGCCAACTCTGTCTTTCTACTGTACACAAGGCTGGAAACTGCTTTGGGACAAGCATCCATGATTTCCTCCAAAGAGCCCTTGTAGAAGTGGACGTTGACCTTTACCACTGTTTTGCATATTGGCAGTGTCAAAGAAGGCTTTTCATTTGAAACAACTTGACTTCACAGAACCCCAAGAGGGGGAGGGGGGAGGAGGAGGAGGAGGAGAGAGAAAACTGTTATGCTGACAGCCTGAATCACATTATTTCAGAACACTTTTATTGGTCATAGAGCCATGAAACTGTGACAGAGCCATGGGTTATGAGTCACATCGTCAGATTTAGAAACAGCAGAAAAAGGGGAGAAACCATTACTGAAAAATACTGCCCAAGTAGAAAATGTGCTTTGGATCACAACGCGAAGCCTAGAATTCCTGGACAGCAATGGTGTGCTGTGGTGCACGAAAATCATTTAGCATTTTCAGGTGCTACTTTCAAATGACACCACTACATCATGTCTTCTCTTGGATACACTGGCTCAACCAATCACTTACAATTCTAAAAACACTGTTTTTTTTGTCTCATATAAAAAGCTATTTGCATTAAAAGTCACTCAAAGAACAGGACTATGGTAAAATATTACAAATGAATTTCAATTTCACATCACACATTTCAAAACATTTTGTTTTTTTCTTTACAAAAAGTGTCAACTGAGAAAAGACAAGTGGTTTGGTTTATGGTCAGAAAAGTGTAGTACCAATGAGTTTCCTTTTATAACAGCTTTGGCTAACCACACATCTCCAAGTATCTAGAAAGGCTAGGCCTGCTGTCTAGCCAAATAGCCTGTATGGGGATCATCACAATCAGAGGGCACTGGAGATATTCTGAGAATTGGCACTCAAAAAATAATATTTTAAGGCACTTGACTATCAGCCCAGGTCACCAAAGTAGCACAAAGTAAAACAGTCTGTGACGAAGTCTGAATGCAGTCGTTAACCCTGATTGTTAACGCAGAGGAGTGAGTGGACAGAGGATCCTTGAGACACTTCTTGGGAAACATTTGGCTTTTGTACTCGTTTCCACAACAATGAGATGGCAGCGACTGTTGTGATGGCTCTCGTCAAGAGCCAACAAAGTTTAACTTATCGTCGCCTCAGTGTGAGTGTTCAATTAATTCCACTTGCAATCAACAACGGGAGTTCCAATCAGTCTTCACATCCCCTCGAACACATTGAAGGCTCTCAAATGTCCTGGCTGATCTTCAAATAGCCTACACACCACTGACATCAGTGCCCGGGGTGGGCACGCCCCATCGTGTAAAAACAGATTCTTTACCCTTCCATCACAGAAGTTGATGCTAATAATCGCAATGTTCGGACAAGATTGAGAGTATTCATATAGGCAGCCAGAAAGCATGATATAAAAATGGAAGTCTTTCCATTGAGTGTGAATAACATTCAAGTACTTTTTTCATGTAAACAAGTAATGCTGTGTGACTACGACTGTGCAATACAGTAACACTTCCAGACGCGCCCGACACTATGTATCGCTTGTTCCCTCCAACAGAAAAGTTTTCCTTGAGGGAGTTGTGTTGTAGTTACGCATTCGCGATCAGAATCTTCACAACACGACGCAAGAACAACACTTAGCGTCTCGGTGAGGTGCAGATGTGTAGTTCATTTGCCTGACAATTTCGGCAAACAATTCGTCGACCAACGTCTTGTTTTTTGCTGAGGTTTCTATGAACGGGCAATTCCAATCAGCAGCCAGCGCCTTGCCCTCGCCGGAAGAGACTTCTCTCTCGCTTTCCAAGTCCACCTTATTCCCGACCAAGATCATGGGCACTCTCTCGTACCGTTTCACACGGATAATCTGGTCCCTCATTGGCTTTATATCTTGGAAACTCTGTTGGTTCACCAAGCTATACACCAGTATGAATCCTTGGCCGTTTTTTATGTAGAGGTCCCTCATAGACGCGAACTGTTCCGTGCCCGCCGTGTCCAAGATCTCCAGTACCGAAGGAGAAGAGTCCACTTCTATCTCCTTCCTGTAAAAATCCTCGATTGTCGGGTCGTACTTCTCGATGAAGGAACCTGTAACAAACTGGACAGTCAGCGCTGACTTTCCCACTCCACCGGAGCCGAGCACGACCACTTTGTATTCTCTCATGGCTCCTCAAACAGTCCCCCAGCCTTGTACTCGACAGTTGTCTCCACTCTTGGTGTTCGCCCTCGAACCGGGAACACTCGTCTCTTGACAATAAGTCTACGGCTTCTGGGGAGTCAGGTCCGTTTGATCTTCAGCTTGCTAGGATGAAAAAATGTAATCCAACACATGCGTTTTTCTATTGTCATGTTGCACGTTGTCGTATCCTTTTCTGTGTCTCGATACTGGGGAGCGTGATCGGTGCGTTGTTCGCTTGGCACTTCCTGCCCGCAGACTTGCACAGCCAGGCAGCCTAACGTCACGAGTAAAGGGTTAGTTCCGTTTTCTTAAAGGCACACCACCCTGCTCAGTATCTGCTGAGAAGTGTTTAAAAGACGTCTGATCATAACAGCAGTGTATGGTGATGTATTATTATCAGTGTATAATAGTAACAGTATTGCGTAAACGCCGACCATTCTCTTGGTAATATAAGAAAGCTCTATAGTAAACATTTGAGACAAGTTGGATAATGAAATTAGAATGAATTTAACACTACACTAGCCCAGGTACACCGTTTGTACGTTTCTGTCGGTGGTCTCTTGAGGTTGTGCAATGTTTAATTCAATGGTACATTGCATGACCATGGCCTACTGTGTTAATGCTAAATCTGAGTGTTCGTGTAGGCTTTTCTGTCACAGCTATTGTAATAGAACTAAACAAAAGTGACCATGTTCCTGTTTTCAAACAGGATACAATGTTCAGTGCAGTGAGAGTAAAGGGCATAAGCTAAATAATTTGCCCAATGCCTCAGGAAGCTACAGTAGCCTATGTACCATCACCCATGGTGCAAGGGTGAAAGAACACGTAATGCAGTATTGTGGGTACAGTTCAGCCCTCAGATAAAACAGCATTCCTCAGGGTCTACATCCATTGTTCAATTGTAAAATAAGAGTCTAAACATTAGCCTGGGAGAACCCAGACAAACCTGTTTGCAAATTTGAATTTGTGCTACAAGTTGGTCTGGAAAGGCGCCCATCTATTTCCGAATCACCACAAACCCAGGAACTTGTGTTTTCTTTGGAACTGAGTGCATTGAAATAACTGCATTTAAAACCTTAGTTGACAAGACAGATATGTTTGCAGCACTCCCAAAACAATTTGGTAAGACTTTAATGCATAAATTGAAGCATCAATTTAAGTGTAATTTCACTAATGCCTATGGAAGCAGTAAAACGGCAAGTGGTTCACCTAGGCTATCTAAACATCACATTCACAGCAGGAAAGACTGGGGATCCTTGGAGTAAGCCCTGACATTAGTATTGTTATAGTGTTTCTACAGTTATTAGGGTTTCTAGGGTCAGCTTCTTCTACAGCTTCTTGATCTTCTTTCTCTGAAAAATATTCATTATAATTTTTGAGATACATGCTTCCTTTGACAGAATACTTTATAGCCTGCTGTTGGTGATTTTAATCCCATGAACTATATCACCAAGTAGATTGCGTAGCAAATCGCATGTGTCCAGAAATTAGCATGTGACATTGTATGGAAGTAGACTGCATTGCGATCTGAAATGGAGTGCACAGACCAGGTATAGTAACGAGATTGGGATTTGAATAAACACTAAGTGCACCAAGCCTAACTATACCGTTATCACAGAGCCTGGTCATGATACGTGTCCATGTGAATACACATATGAAATTATTTGGTTTTGGAAATGTTGGTATACAACAGTATGAGCAAATTAGCCTAAAACGGTTGAAGTAATCACAGTATATTTTAGAACTGTCTGTCAGCTGCCAACATCACCAGTCCTTAGTGGGGAAGAAATGGGAGCTTTCTATAGACCACGGTAAAATGAATATTGGGCCAAAGTCATATGTTGGAGCATTGTGATCTAGTCATATCTGTCAATCTACCGGTTGAAAGATCTTCATCAAACTGGTAATACTTACTCACTGTAAGGCCTTGATTTGGTACTCAAGATCTAGGGGTCAAATGGCAAGTTGTATAGGGTCACGCTAATACACAACTAAATTGTATTTGCACATGTATCAATATAGATTGATGGAACATCATCAGCCCTATTTTATCAAAGGAGACAAACTTGAGAGTAGAATGAGAGGTTCCCCACATCATCACTGCTGTCCACTAGATGGTGGACTGGAGAAATCCAGTCATGTTCAGTCCAGCCATCTCATCATTAGGGAAGCATATTTACTGGAGCATGAAGGTTCTCCTTGACTATAGATGTTTGCTTAGAATATTGTCAACAGTGATGCAGTTACGATGTGATGGTATTTTAAAAGTCTATATTTCATTGTTAATTTACCATATATTGTATATTGTGCTGAGATGTCCATAAAACATGAAGCAAAACATCAATCCAATCAATCCAATTCCCAAAGAAGACAACAAAACAGTCAACAAAAATAGACGATTCTTCTCTGCGCAATTACACTTTTGTTTTATTTTTATTTTTTTAGTCATAACAGCAATTCAATTATGCCAATAATAAATGTGCATTAAAAACATTTTTTTTTTAGAACGTAGTACAATACGTATGTTACAGCAAGTACAAGCAAAACTGTAAGGTCTTGTCTACCACACAGAGCATTAAGCAGCCAGGCATGTGTGTGTGTGTGTGTGTGTGTGTGTGTGTGTGTGTGTGTGTGTGTGTGTGTGTGTGTGTGTGTGTGTGTGTATGTGTGTGTGTGTCCAGCAGAGAAACTGAGAGTCCTATGGCCATGCAGCAGAGGAGTCTAGAGGGGCTCTGCTCCGTGTTAGGGCCAGAACCCCTCAGCTGTCCACTGCTTGGTTGTATGGTTAACTTGCAGGAGGAGGATAACTGATTGAAAGCTCCACGATCAGCCCTGTCAGAGTGGGGGTGGAGAAGTGATGCTTTGGTATATTAGCGCTTGTGCAGAAAAAAAAGTTTAAAAAAAAACCAAGTGAGTAAAAACGTTGACCTCTATCTGTGTATATGTGAAGGCGGTTACATTCATCTTAAGAGGAAGAAATGTGCATTTGGATGTTGGTGAACTTCACTTGCTGGACACACAGTTGCCTGGTTAAAGAAGCAATGAGATGGTCTGAGTTGAACGGCACTGGTAATGCACTATTGGCAAGCATGTCCTGGGGGCAGTTTTGCATCTCAATATAATTATTATCTTTTATTATCATGTATGAGCATGTATTACCATGTTTTAGGTGTTCTTTTAATCCAGATTCTTACCCTTGTATCTTAAAATATAATTTAAAACATGTTTGATGATAAATACTTGTTACTATGTACTTAATCTACTTTATTTTTGTGATTTTTTTTGTTGGTTTGTTTTAGATTTTTTGGCATGCAGTCATGTCCAACAACACTAAAATACCCTAGTTTTAAAATGTCTGTTATTGTTAACACAGGCTAGAGGGGCTGTATGTTTTGTATGGGAAGACTCCAGAGAAATATCCTGAAGACTGCAGGGGTGAGGGAGCATGTTTTCTTCCAACCTACGTGACATCCTAGTGAACCACAAGCTAAGCATAAAAATGACAAAAATGCTAGCTCTTTTTTTGTCTTTGTTTGTTTGATTTTTTCTTTTTCATGATGGGCAGAAGAAACGGAGCCACATTAGCAAGCAAATTTGTTAGCTGGTCATTTATTCTAATTCCTTAAATTAACCTAACAAAAGTTCTTATAATTATAGACTTTTTTATTCAAAATAAGATTTCAATATTATACACGTTTCTTTTTTTTACTTTTACTGACTATATACAGAAGTGCAAAAAGTCAACCTTCGTCCCTTAGGTTATGGCTCGCCCACACGCAGCATTTACGGGGCTTTGAGGCCCAGCTCAATGACATCACTTCCTCTCGTAATAATGAGATCGAGGAGCCCAAAGGCCAGGATCCCTGCTGCTCGTTTTTTGGCCTGACATTCTTGGATGTTTAGCTAGTTCCTTAAGAAATACTAAAACAATATTTTAATCTCTGAAATGGATACAGTAGAAAATATTTTTTTCTTTTACTCTAGCATGTACACGATTCTACACTTAAACAAAAAAGAAAAAAAAGAACAACAACAAAAAAATATTTTAAAACATGATCTCAACTTGTTACACATAGAAAATTAATTTGTCAAACTATTGTCAGCCAGAATTTGTTGCCACAGCAACAGGTCAATTAATAGTTTTCCTTGTTTTAAGATGTCAATATCAAAAATTCTTTGTTCAACAAACTGAAACAGACAAGGAGAAATGTTCAATATTCAAAAGTAACACAAACAATTCTACAAATAAAAACAAACCAAAAACATTAAGCTATAGATGGCAATATATATTCTAACTGACAAAACATACTTATTAAACATGATTATGGCATGAAATATTTATGAATTGTTTATACATCTAAAACCTACAACAGATGACAATGTTATCAAGTACAATAATAAGGCTGAAAGTATTGTGTTAAATGTGTTAAAATCATTAAGTAAAACTGTTTGAACTACGATGTTCAAATAAATTCATCAGAGTGTGTTAATTGTAATTAGAAACAAAAGATGATAAACGCATACGCATCAGAACTACAGAAAATCATTGGCATCTATGACCTGTACAATGATTGTGAGAGTATTTTGTGTGGGCTGTTGCCCAGGCTGTACGCTAAGGCTTGGAGCGGTACAGTACAATCAGGGTAGCAATGGAGCACAATCTCGGAAATACTCTAGAATGGGACGTACAGGGAGATTCCGGAGTAAAGTTTCCATTCTTGATCTGATTTGTTAGAACTGACACTCACGTTAGTTCACTGGGCCTATGTCTTTTATTTGTACGATTTGTAGCCTATATACACTGACCTCTAACAGCCAGAATAAGAAGGGAAACATTCTTTTTTTTCTTCCTATCCCCACAAAAGAAAAACTTTGGTATGAACTTTAAGAGATATGTGGATCTAGGTTTAGACATGATGGATACCTATGGGTTATATGGTGTAAATTGAAATGAAATAGTAAAATGAACACACATAAAACAATGAAACAAATTAACATTAGAAGGAATCTCACACAGCTCTTCATATCTCCCTTTCATTTAAGCCGTGCATTTTCCAGCTGCAGTTTTAGAGTCCCACCTTGAGACTGCAAGGTGGCTATGAAGCCAATCCTCCCGTATCCCAGCTCCGATATGGCTGCATACAGCCACATGACACTCTTTAAAGTCATTAGACTTGTAACCTCGGCACATATTTCCACACCACTCTCAGACTGCCCAAAACTCCATTCCCGTATTATTAAAAACAACAATATTAACAACAGTCAAACAATGAAAAGGGGCAAAATGTGAATGAGACGAAAAATAAAAAGTTTGAAAAGTTATCTCATGAACTCGGGGGGGGAAAAGGCTACTGTGATTTCATGAGACTGAAACACAGAATGCTATAGAAGGCTATGTGGCAAATGCACGAATAAATGAATGACAAATAAAAGGCGCAAAAAGTATTAAAAAAAACACACATTTGTGAAATTAAGTATAAAAACAAGAGTCATTACAAAAAAATAAAACACAAATCTTGAGTAAACATAATAACACTGCTGAAATAACACCTTTAGTTTTGGATGTATGGTCGGAAGGCTAGAGGGTGATTCAGAACAAACCGAATGTGCTTTGAGAAGAACACGGGTGTTTCTGTGTGTTCTGAATAAAACATTCATCTGTCTTATCCAATTCTGACCTTCTGTTTACATAATCTAATTTCACTCAAATCTTCCATAACAGAATACTTGACTCACCAAATCAACTCTTGAAACAAGTTTGTGCATACATTTCTTTTCTCTGTAAGTGCACCTTTGCCATTTTGTAAACCATACAATAAACCAATGAAAACTATGAATTAAACTTAATCTCTTGGTCTACTGACGTACCAATACTGTATAAATCTGAAGTGACATCGCCATCATCTCCACATTTTAAAAAGAGTGTGTGTGTGTGAGTGTGCAAAATGTTACCTTTTAGCACTATTCTGTTTTGGCATGTACGTTTGTGCCAGTAAAGGCCTCTTCAATGTCAAGCTGGAGGGTTGTTGTGAGTGTAAGTCTGTCGGTGGTTTTTGTGGATGAGAGATAGACGTGGATGGCGTTGACCCTGGCCATACCCATGTTTGCATGCATGACTAGTTGTGAGGTCCAGCTGAGAGATGAACTCCTCTGTGGTTCAGACAGACACCTTCAAGGTGTAATGGCTGTGAATGCTGAACGTTGTCCTTGATGGTACACCAGCATACTTTCATTTGATCTACAAAGCAAAGGGCCTAAAGTGTATCAGAGCCAAAACACTACTGTACTACAGGTAGCGCCATGCATGTTATACCACTATATATACACTATCTAATATACAGTATACAGTATATACTGTATACTCATTATATCAATATTAGTATATTTACAGTGTATGCATTGATGTGTATTTCATACTTATGTAGATATGTATGATTTACTAAATGTAAATAGTATAATAATAGTATAGATACTCTGGGCTATGTATGTCTTCACAGAGGTTAACATTACATTATGTGACCACACAATCATATCAGACATAGAGATCAGAATAAGGAGTCACTCACTGTTCTGGACAGGAACTACATTTGAGTCAAGTACTTGTGACTAGTCAGATGGTCTGCAGATATTATGGGAATCTAAGGAGAGATGTAGAACAACAATAATAAACCACACGTTGAATGGTTAAGCATTGGGGTAAGACCCCACCAGAATACACTGGGTGACCCCCAGCAGACATTGCATTATGAAACATAAGAAAAACAAAACAAACAATTAAAACAGAACACATTCAAATACAAGCTGTGTGGTTAAAACAGAAACGAAAGCAAATGAGAGATTAGAGAGACCTGGCGCATATTGTTAAAAGCTCTTTTTAGGGAGAGGAGGCAAAGAGGATGTGAGGGACTCCCCATGCAAACTCCAATCTTCCAGCTTGTTGACCTGCACCTTTTATTTGGGCTGGTAAAAGGTGCTCTCGCTGCTCCAGTGAGCGTCAGAAGCCTTAGCAGTATGGACTAATGTAAGCATAATCAGCACTGAGAGAGCCTGCATGGTGTGCTCGTTCACCTGACTAAATCATTTGAGTGCATTTGAATGGCTGCCTGTTTTTTTGGATGCTAAACAGGGAGTGCTGTTTCACTGCTAAGCACTGCCAGCTAAATCTTACAAACATTTCAACAAAAAATGTTTTGATGGCGGGAATAAAATGAAAGCCGTGCAACAACAGACTGCAAAAAAAGAATATCTTCTGTTTTTTTTTTCATTAAAAAAGTAGAGCTATGAAACTACCCCATACATACCAATTGCATGTATTCGTTGGTAGTCAACTTTGATAAGGAAGAGTCCTCAAAATGAAAAGGACAAAGAATAAAAATTAATATGTTGTTAAACATTAAATGTCTCACAATAGGCTGTCCTCCAAACAAAAGGATCAACTTTCTACTCCAGAAGTGGAAATACAACTTATTAAAACTAAAGGACCCTTCAACATTTTAGCAACTGTAACATAGCACTACCATTATAAACAGTGTAAAAAATAATAATCGTAAAATAATTGACTTCCTGTTAAGTGTTAATTTGGAGTTCTCATGAGAAAACGACACCCTGTTCAACGTTCAACGTCAGTGTAGGCCAACAAGAAGGAGATCCCCAACCCAACCCAACCCAACCCAGAAGCATCCATTGTTCCTATTGGTTTATTCATAGAGATAAAGCCATAAAGGGCAAACCTGATTGGCTGTGGCGGTTGCGAAGGGAACACTTGTGGCAGATGTGGTTGCTGCAGACACAGTGGCTGGTGTAGCACCGTGCATCATGGGAACTTTTTCAGAAGGAAAATCATATAAGCAAACACATACAGGAGGAGGGTGGCCACAGGCGCAAAACAGTGAGGGAGAGGGGGGGGGGGGGGGGGGGGGGAGGGCAGAAGAGGAGGGGGTCCGGAGTGGGGGTTACACCAGCAACAAGCCATAAGTGGACAGACAGTTAAATATATTTTAAAAAGGACGGGAGAAGCCAGGGAGTTGTGCACAGGCATGGGGAGGAGAGGGGGGAGGGGTTGGACAAGATATATGCATTTTAATAGTAAACAGTTAAAATGGTGGAGTGGAGATACTTATACAAAATACACAATACAATACTGTTACTTTCTTTTCATTTTTCAATTTTGCTGTCATTCTAGATCACAATTCATATCTTTCCTTTCATTGAATTTACTCATAAAACCAAGATGCCGATAAAGAACTAGTCTAGTTGTCACTTGACTCACAGCCCACCAAAACCCACAAATCATTTGAGAACTGCTCCGTTTAACAGACTGTTAGAGTGCTGTCATAGAGTCAGGTGAATTCCCAGATATTCAGAGGAGTCGAAGGGTCGGATCTTTTGGAGGAGACGTGCCTGATCGTGTGTTAGTGGTGGATTTTGATGGGGTGCGAGCAAAGGAGAGGGGAGAAATTAAGGAGTAATCAAGAAGGAATGCTGGCACCTACCAACGCTTGCTGTGGGTGTCATGCACAATATTGAGCCTGCCCATCATGCATTGCAACAGGAAGTGGATTGGAAAGGGAGAAGAATCAAAACAGCCCATCACATGGTTCGTTAGAGTGTATATAAACAAATAAAAACATGAAAAAGAAAGACAACTTTTATTAAAAAGGGACAGTATGACACCACTATCAACTGATTAGCAAGAATTAAGACTGTCAGCTTTAGGCAGTGAGGAGTGACCCTTAGAATGAAAAAGCTCTTTAGTAGATTTTAGGCAAAGGTGTGGCTGAATAAAAAGCTGAAGCTATTTCACAAAGCTAGTAAATCCCAATAGAACACTAGAGCCTATGTAGTGTGAGTGTTCTAGGCACCCTTTCCTCAATAAGACATACTGTAGATAACTGTGAGTTATTTAAAAAATATATTGTAAAATATATTTCTACATATGTGTGAGAGTTAATGATGTGCATTATAGAGTGGTAATGCAATGCATAATACAAAACTCTATCCAAGGCTACGTGACTACTAAGCACTTGCTGATTTCTCACTCAGCTTCTTTGACTGGGAAAGAGAGTAAGTAGAGAACGGAAAGCAAACATGCCAAGTTGCAGCACATTAAGGTCATATCCAGCATACTGTATGAACGGTTTGACTGTGCAGCCACTTTCTTAGTGGATGAGGATGTTTGTACAGGAAAGAGGTGTTGCTATCATGCAAATCTATCAGTGTGTGAATTCTAAAGCCACAGTGCACTGTGACTGTGCTGCTGGTGGTGAGGACGTGGTGGTGGTGAAACATGAGCTTTTTTTCTCAGCGCACATCTCCATGCTGTTTGATTGCATCATTTCCTGCTCTCTTTCTCTCTCTCTCTCTCTCTCTCTCATAAGGGAGGCAGAAGAAAGCCACAGGAGAACAAAAGGGGGAAAAAGCATCACCACTGATCACAAACCCACAAACCTCTTGCACCCCCCCCACCCCCCAGCATTTCACCAACGGAACAGGATGTGGAGCTCTACAGTATGTCTGCAATGGGGCAGTGAGCAGCTGGAGACCAACTCAACACTGCACATGTGCACAATGCATATGGGCCTATGGTTTGGTAAATGGCCTATATGGTATGTGTGTGTGTGTGTGTGTGTGTGTTTGTGTATGTGTGTATGTATGTGACTGACTGTGCATATTTACAATTATCATTAGAGTGTTGTCTCGGTGTGAAATTATAGGAGGGGGTGTGGGTGTGGCTGCCTAAATCCTTTCCCATTGTGTTGGATCGGCGTCTCAGACAGACCCACGCCAGTGTCTGGCTCTGGGACTGATCCGGCCTGGAGCCGGCGCGCACCCGCACCAGATCTGGCACCAGATTAGTTCCAGAGGCGGACTCTGCCAGGAGCATGGTTTGGAGCCGGAGCGGGGGGGGGGGGGGAGGGGTTAGTTGTTGGGGGAGAAGACGAGGGAGGTCAGGAGCCTCTGCGAGAGTCCTACCTGAAGGGATAAAAGCAGCTTGCTGCTGAAACTGCATGTTGGCCAGGGCCTGTTGATACTGGAGCATGCCAGTATTAAACATGGCAGTGGCACCGTTGGCTTTTTCAAGTGCCGGTCTCTTTGGTAAAGGAGGCATGACAGAATGGGGGATTCCCTGCCCAACCAGGGAGTGGGGTTGGCATGTGAAATGATACAAAAAAGGGAGGAAACAAAAAAGGAGGAGGGGATGGGGAGGAAAAGGAGAGAAGAAAAAAAAGAGAAGAATTATTGTCAGAGGAAATCCATCACACAGGAGTTGTCTGTCACAAACAAGCAAAAGCAAGCAGCAACTATACAAAACTACTTCTCAAGCAAAGAGCAAATACGGCTACTGTTACAAGGCTATGTATACAAATGTCTCATCTCTCCACACTACATGTAAGCCCAATGACAAAATCCAGAGGATATATTATCATACAGTACCGCTGACATAGAGCGACAGAATAAGCAAGCAGGGCTCTACCTAGAGGTAAATTACCAAAGCTGCCAGGTGTGACAGAGGGAAAGCGATCGACTTGAAGCTGCACTGCTAACTCCATGATTAAGAGTATTGGCTTCATGTTATTCTTTAGCTAAGATGGAGTTACTCTATCATCATGGCTTCAAACCCCACCATACATATGCCCCCTGCCCCCATCCCTGCCCCACATTAAACATGCACACTAGACATCAACAACATGCAAACTGTTGATTTAAGATTTAAGACACTTAAAAACATCATATATACACAAAAGCCATGCCATTGTACATAGTTTAAAAAGCATTAGCTGCTCTAACCCTGGTCTAATGCGGCTTGAGCCGGCTACGTGTGATGAAGGGACTGTGGCTGATGTTAAGATTGAATTAATTTGAACAGCTTTAAGCAAGAGCGTTTGTTGAAAAACTGATATATATATTCAACCAATTTGACTCAGAAACAGGGGTGCCACTGTCAGTTTATCACACCAAAAATGGTATTATAGCAGCAGGAAGAAAACATAGAGCGATACAAAAAATAAATTATGCTTGCAAATTATTTTTGGTTAAAAACTAATACTACAACAAAGTAACATGCCAAGCTAAAAGGTGAAAGGTCATAATACCAGGTCAAAGGTTGCCTCGAGGGGTCGCTTCAGTGATTTGACAGCCGACTGAGTCTTAATTAGCAGGCAGCGAGCACATGATGGCAATGGGCCAATGGGGTTCAAGCGCATTAACATAAACAGCAAGCAGAGGTGCATCATGGGGGCAGCAGTGCATTTTGGGTAGGTGAGAAAAAAACAAATAAAAAAACAAATCATTGGAATGCAGTATACAAGGGGATAACAAGACTATGGCATGCACAGTGAAGACACTTGAGGTTTTTGTTTTCAGGAAAATGTCTGTAGTTATCATGAGAGTGAATATTACTCGTTTGTTATTGAAATAGCACGATGAAGCAAGTCACTGGCCTTGTTTGGAAATCCTTTGGGGGATTTTTCACAATGAATCAAGTAGGAATGGATGGAGGAGGAAACTAGAGCTACAATGTGCCTCTGTTTTCACTGTGCGCATCTTAGTCACCATCACATTACAATGACTACATGGCTGTCTAACTGTCTAACTCCACGACCAGATTTAATTACAGCTTTAAGACACATAGTATAATATGCAGCATTATTATTACATGGTACTAAACTGGTCGGTCACAGTGTGAAAAGTTCACTTCTGACTTCTGACTGTGGAGGCAAAGCAACCATTTACCAAGAGTGGTGGGTCACCCCACCACCAAGATGGCCGCCGACTCTGGAACAAATCCAGGCTCCAGATCCGTTCGGATCCTTGCCGGAATGTGTCCCAGAGTCAGTGCGCCGTCCTGGAACTATGACACACCAAGGCAGGAAAAAAAAAATGGCTGTAACAAGGCGAAGGCAGGGAGACACCGTGAAGGAAATTTGCCCATGACACATTTCAAAAGAGTCTGCCGGCTGCGCATAAGACACACCCAACATGGCTGCCTTACTGCGCCGGCCCACAGCAGCCCTTTGAGCAGCGCCATTGGGGAAAGCAGTGAGCGTACTGTATCTGTGTGCCTTCACCAGTGAGTGGAGAACAGCGGTTCTCACGTCTGTTCCTGGAGCCTCTTGGTTGCCCCACATATCTTCTACCCATCCCTGCTCTACAGTGCATACACCAGCTTAAAGTCAGTGCACTTCTCACAGCGTATATCCATCATGCTCTTGATCAGCTGAACCGGTCGTGTTCAGTTCATCAGGAGGACCACTGACTGCTTTGATTCAGGTGTACAGGACAAGGGAAAGATGGGAAAAACACATGCAGAGAACAGAGGGGCGCCCAGGAATGCGACTGAGAACCGCTGGTTGTTGGGGTTAAGTTGCTGCTGGACCAGAGTGTGGTGTGCGGTTGCGCGGGCGTCACTCACCACAGCGGCGGCGGCCGAGGCCTGGCTGAGTTGGTGCTGGGCGGCCTTGATCTTGGCCTGCAGGTGGGCGGGCGGGTGGAAGTACTTGCACTTGTCGCGCGAGCAGCGGCCCTTGATGTAGTCCATGCAGACGGTGACCGTGTTGTCGTTGGTGTCAATCATGGTGCTGTCGGACGGGTGGGCGAAGCGGCAGTCGTTCTCGCCGCGCGAGCAGTTGCCCCGCTGGTACTCACGGCAGACCTGGGCGTGCACGTGCGCGCACACACACACACACACACACACACACCACAATAGACACGCAATAAACACACAATAAACACACATTCACATATATACACACAAAAACACACACACAACAATAAAAGTATACATGCCTTGAGTGCATTGCCACATGACCAGTGCAGACAATAAACAACTCAGGCTGTAATGAAATCAACTGAACAGCAGAGGGCAGTCTTTAGCCATATTCTCCTGAGCTAACAAACACTGCACAAAATGGCAGATACAAAAAACAGTCCCTTCAATTAATACTTTTGCCATGGAAACAGAGATTAAAAGAGAGAGACAGGTGACCAGAGCAGAAGGACTTTTGTTCTGACGGTTTCCCTAGAGGAAGTGACGTCGTACCTCCAGCCGGTCCGTCCTCATGAGCTTCTGGGCGGTGGAGGGCACCTGAGGCACGCTGGGGCTGCTGGCCATCAGCATGGGCCCGCTCTGCATGATCTCCGCGGGCATCAGGCCCGGGGACACCGGCCCCAGGTACGGGTTAAAGGCGGCAGCTGCAGCGGCAGCGGCTGCACTGGCATTGGTGGCGGCAAGGCTTGGGGTGACGGAAAACATGGGCTGCCGAAGTAGAGGGGGAAAGAGAGAGGGGGAGAGAGAAAGAGAGAGAGAGATAGAGTTTTAAAGTCATATCCTATATGCAATGATTGCTTCGACAAATTTGAATTTGAGGAAGAGTGAGAGAGAAAGAGACGGGACATATCAGATCACGATCTCGTTTAGTCAAACCAAAGTCATTGTATATATTCAAAGAATCCACAAGAACATCATTATGCCTTGATGTATGTTAAAACACTCACAAGCTAAAAAGACCATAGTATATGTAAGCAATGGAATTCACTTACTAACATGTTCCCTTTTAAAAACAAGAACACAAACCAACCAAACCAACTACTTTACAGTTTTTTACAGTTTACTTGTCACCTCCAGTTTGAGGGTAGGTAGCAGGTACACAAACAGCATCAGAAGGGTCTCTAGTTAGAGGTAGCCTATGTCAACACTGAGAGGATCTGAGCACAGATATTAACTATGAAGGCAGAAATGAGCTATGAGGGTGGGAATGGGAACTATGAGGGCACAAATGAACTATGAGGGTGGGAATAGGAACTACGAGGGTGGGGGGTGCGGAATAGGAACTATGAGGGCGCGGAATAGGAACTATGAGGGTGAGAATAGGAACTATGAGGGTGGGTATGTGTTTGACTGCAAGGTCAGGAGGGCTGGAGGATTTCTGTCTCATCTGTTTTTCAACGTCACCTGATCAAATTCCCTGTGAGTCAACACACAGGGCTCCCCAGAATAGCCCCGACCAGAGAGCAAGAAACCTGCACTGACAATGTCAAAGTGCCGCCAGTAAAGGTTTACAAGGGGTGGCTCCATGCCATCGCTCACAGCCCAGCCCTGGGACCTGCCGACCCTGTAGCAGAGCTGGGCCACGTCTGGCCTGTAGCTGGCGTGGGCTTGGTTCAGCCAGGGCCTGATCACTGCAGTCAAACTGTTACAATAGTTTCCAGTCCGCCTCTGCCCAGAGCCAGCGTAGTTCTATTTTAGAATATCTATTTTATGCTAATTCTACATCATTATATCCTCTTCTCTCCTCCTACCAATAACTTACAGAGACAAAAACATCTGGACATCTTTGTTGAACAGTGCTCAACAGGGGATGAGGTGGACCAGACTAGAATAGTCTACCCTGTTTGCACTACAGTACCTCCTGTTATCCCAGTGAGAGACAATTAGCATTCACTATGGGTTGAAGCTGGCTGCCAGACATCATGACACTAGAATATTCTCTCCTATTCTACCCTTTTTCTAGAATATTCCACTATTCTCTATGGCTTAAAGGATCTGTAATCTTGGCTGAATAGTGTGCACCATCGTCTGTCAAACATCAAGTATTCTGTCTCTCTCCTTTTTCTAGAACATTCTCTCTGGATTCATCACATTCATCACATTCACCACTGGCCGACACTGGCTGCCAGAAATCATACTCCTATTTCTAGAATATTCAATTCAATTCAAATCAATTCTATTCAGTTCAGTTCAATTCAATTCAAATGTAATTCAACATTTATTAGCATGACTGTTGGTACAGTGTTGCCAAACCACAAAACAAAACAGTGTAACAATTTGTATGATAACAATTGAGAGCATTGAGAGGAAAGGGGAAAAAGATATAATAAATAGCTACCTACATGGAACATGTTGTCGGTGGTGGCCCTCACCATGGGCTGAAGCTGGCTGCCGGGCATCATGGCGCTGGCCAGCTGCATCTGCTGGGCCAGCATGGCCATGTTCTTCTGCTGGATCAGGTTGTTCCGCCCGTTGATCTCCAGCTGAGTCTTCAGGTGTGGGGGGGGATGCAGGTACTTACAGTTCTCTCTGGAGCAGCGGCCCTGCAGGAGGAGAGGAGAGAGGGAGAGAGGGGGGGAGGGAGAGAGAGGGGGAGGGAGGGAGGGAGGAAGGGAAGATGATGTAAGCGGTATGGGGAAAGTGGAGAGAGAGAAAGAGGTGATGAAGACATTGTGGAGGAAAAGGAAGACATGGGAAATGAGAAGAGGGGTTGGGTGGGAGAAGGGAGGGGGAGAGAGAGAGGGAGAGAGGGAGAGAGAGAGAGAAACAAGGTCAAATTTCACAGACACAACACTATGTGTGGATTGCTGAGCGTGCTTTGATGATGTTTCGGGTGGTCCCTGCCTCAGATGCAGCAGACTCCCTTCGTGCCCTCGTCTCCACAGTTGTCTTTTCAATTAGCCTGATCATTTAATCCGCTGTTGCCTCACCACCCCCCCCCCCCCCCCTCTCCCTCTCTCTCTCTCCCTCTCTCTTCCTCGAGCGGTCAGCCACAGGGCTGACCACACAGGGCTGGGGGAGCCCTCTAGTCCTGCTGTTGCTACTGGACATGTCTACACACCCCTGCAGCGTGGTCCCAGTCATTTATTCTGCTCTCACTCGTTCCATCTATACCTCTCCATCTCCAGCTTCAGACAGTAATAGTCCAGCCACATATCTGTGCCAGCCATTCACTTAAAGCAGCAGACTCTAATTAGCACAGCTCTTCAGCTAGGTAGAGCAGCTAATTGGTGAGATCGTCTGTGCACAGGTAGAACCGATACATGGTAGGTCTTTTACTTTTTGAAGCTGGACTTTTCCGCCTCTGCCTCTCTCTCTCTTCCTCCTTTTTCCCCTCTCACTCCATCTCCCCCTCCCTCCCTCTGTCTCCTTTCCTACCTCCCTTCTTCTCTCCCTCCTTCCTTCTTCCATCTCCCTCTCTTTCTCTCCCCCTCTCCTCCTCCTCCTCCTCTCCCCCTCTCTCCCTGCAGGAGGTCTGGCCAGATGATGGGTGTCACCTCAGCAGGGACTGTGTGAGTTCGGAACACTGGCAGCTTTTAATAGCAGCCCGCCACTGACCTGCTTTCACCCGCCACAACCCGGGGCACAGCTACCCTCTAGAGCACGGTGTGTGTGTGTGTCTCTGTGTGTGTATGTGTGTGTGTGTGTGTGTGTGTGTGTGTGTGTGCGCGTGTGTGTGTGTGTGTGTGCTGAAAGGAGGGGGTAGTGGTATGTGGCAGCTATTTCTGCCAAGCTCAAATGGAGGAGCCCTCTCCATCTCTGTTGCCAGTGTCATTCCTATCCTGCCTTCCTTGCATTGTCTGTCTGTGTGTGTGTGTGTGTGTGTATCTCTGTTCTACCCACCTTGGATACACAACACACTACTGCCAAGACATACATGCAGGTCTGCACACACACACACGCTCTCACACAGTATAAACACGTGCATGTATGATATGTATGGAGGTGTGTGTCTGAACTCCAGTGGAATCTACAACGAGACTAGCGCTCTTTATGTCTTTTATATGCCACTGGGGTGTACTTGTCTTTGTCTCCAGTATTACCTCTAAAGATCAAAAGGGTGAGAGCATGATAGAGAGAGAGAGAGAGGGCAAGAGAGAGAGAGAGAAAGAAAGAGAGAGAGTGAGAGAGAGAGGGCAAGAGAGAGAGTGAGAGAGTGAGAGAGAGGGCAAGAAAGAGAGAGAGAGAGGGCAAGAGAGAGAGAGAGAGAGTGAGAGAGAGAGGGCAAGAGAGAGAGAGAGAGAGAGAACACCCAGCGTTTCATAAGCAGCAGGCAGCTCAGCCCCCACAGTGTGATAAAGAGCAGTTCTCCTCCACCTCTGTGAATGACTATAGTCGGCTGTAGGAGCTGTATGAATCTACCATTACTTCACACTGCTGACAATACCATTACACCTCCCCCATCACACACACACACACACACACACCTATCAGCACCTCTCCATATCAGTCAGCCCGTGGAGACTAGTTCAAGGCAGGTGCAAAGAAACATAAGTGCCTTTGGCTTCCTCACAAGACAAACCTTCACACGTACACACACTCACACACACATGCACGTCTCAGTCTGTGTTTCTCACATTAAAACTGGTGCAGTGCAGTGCAGTGCTACACGTCCTACACTAAGGCGTCAGTGACGGAGTGCCATCACCAGGCTTGAGTAGGGGCTCTGACTCCCATACCAATGAGCCTCTCTGGCGTGGCGGTCAAGCCGCAGACACTGGACCGAGCGGCGGCCGGGTGGGGTGACTCCGCTCCCCCTGGGCTGACGGTGTCAGTTTACTGTTAATCTGCGTGTTGTTAAACTGCATTTCCCCACTTCCTCTGGTGCCTGAAGAGGAACGTTCGAGCAATCCCGCTCATTGTGAACATGTCACTCTGCTGCGTAGCGCATTAAAGTAATGTACCATTTTACAGTTGACCAGCAACTCAAGTCGATCACAGCCCACACAGCTCTAGCTGTGACCGCACGTGGCTGCACGCAAGGCGGGCCACTGAGCCAAGCCGCTGATCTGTGTTAAATCACAACATTTATGCCTGATGCTGGGTCATTCCTTGATAACACTACGACGACAGTCATATTTCACGCCGGGTGCAGCTCCCCTACAGAGTATATGATATGCAAAAGAGCAGGCCTGGTGCCAACTCCTGCCGGCTGTACTTAACAGCTCCTTCACTGATATGCTTTCAAATCCCATTTACGCGTGCGAGCGCCTGATTTTTGAGTGCAACTGTACGAGCTCAGAGTGATGTCAGTGTGGCATGTGAGGATTAAGGAGGCGGAGCACAATTGAGTAACATATGGAAAGGTCAGAGGTCTCACGGGGACTCCATTCTCACTGGCAATGCTGAGTTATGAGAGAAATAATGGACACCACAGCATTAGGGTGGCAGAGATTAATACACTTCGAGTGCACTTCTCTGCTTCCATTCATTAGCAACTTTGGCATGAAGCAACAATCCATCTAAACATTAAAAAACATATGACATGATTACAAAGTGTTTATACATCATTACAAGGTGCTGTTTCTCAGTATGCTTCAAGCTGAATATAGATGTATGTTTAATAGCACAGCTAGGCTGTAGTGTGGGTTCTATAATGTGTAGTGTGAGGGGGGCAGAGAGGACTGAGTGAGGGAGCTGAGTGAGTCTGTAGAGATGGCACAGCAGGTGTTGACATGCCAAAGAGGGCTGTCAGCCCAGAGGGCAGAGGACACTGGGATATGTGAGGTCCTCCTGTGAACCAGGCCTGCCAGAGTGACTCAAGTGACCTCGGGGACAGCAGGGAGAGAAGGGGAGGGGGGGGAAGAGGGAGGGAGAGAGAGAGGGAGAGAGAGAGAGAGAGAGGGAGGGAGAGAGAGAGGGAGAGGGGGAGAGAGAGAGAGAGATGGTAAAGACTTTGACGCAAGTGGGCATGAGCAAGGTATGTTGAAACAGGATCTCATGGAGCTGGGTCAAGAGGTGTGGAGAAAAAGGGAATGTGTGTGTGTGTGTGTGTGTGTGTGTGTGTGCGTGTGCGTGTGTGTGTGTGTGTGCGTGTGTGTGTGTGTGTGTGCGTGCGCGCGTCAGGGTCGGGTGGGAATCATGTTGCTGTTACCTCAGCTGACCCCCTCCTCTTTTACCGTCACACACACACACACACACACACACACACACACACACACACACACACACACACACACACACACACACACACACACACACACACAAGCCCCCTCTGCCCCCGCCTTCGCTGGCTATCCCACTGAGGTGCTGAAGGCTCACCTGACAATTGACAAAAGCCCGTGCTGAGACACGCATACACACACACACACACACACACACACGCGCACCCTACGCTCGAAGCTCAGCGCCCACACGCTACTGCTGACTCAGCCGCATGGATTCCGGAAAGTTCTGAGGAGATGGCAGGTGAGGCTGTCTCAGTGGCAAGCACGCAGGCCACCTCCCCTTCACAGGAAACGCCTGGGCAACGGCAACATGACCTAACAAGCCGGCGGCTGGGGGAAGCTGAGCCGAGCCGAGCCACTCGCTCGCTCCCAAGAAGGTCGCGTCAGTGAAATTCAAGACGCTGCAGGAAAAGCCATTAGCGCCAGTCACCCCTAACTTTCAGAGGGAAAACACACACACACACACACACACACACACACACACACACACACATGCAGACGTACACACAAACACACAGTGACAGAATATGGGGAGTGGAGAGGAACAGAGAGAGGGAAGAAGGAAAAGCCAAGGGAAAGATAGATAGATAGATAGATAGATAGATAGATAGACACACACAGAAAGACACTTTGGATAGTCTACCTACCTAGACTTTACAGAGTTTGTAGTTTTACTAAGTTCAATCTTTGCCACTCTTCATTAAACATTAACTTAACCTAACCCTAAGGTTAAGGTTGTGGGGGTTGGATTTGATTGTGGTGATGTTCGGTAATTGTTCAACAAAACATTTACATACTGAAAATAGATGACCTGTTAAGTCTCTAGGCAGACTATCCAAGTAAAGGTTTACCTACCAACAGAATCAGATGTAACTGAGAGGAGAGTTTGTGTGAGATGGATAGAGACACGGACAGAAAGAGAGAGAGAGAGCAAGAGAGAGAGAGAGAGAGAGAGAAATAGACAGACAGACAGACAACTACAGACAGGTAAAATCACATATTCTGACAATGTCAGGGAAGAGGAACTTTTCCAGGAGACAGATCAATAGAGTGGAAGAGTAAGAGAGACGGAGAGAGAGAGAAAAGAAAGATTGACAGAGAGAGAGAAAAGAAAGATTGACAGAGAGAGAAAGAGACATGGAGGGCATAAGAGGTGCAGACAATGGAACAAGACGAGAAATGAGAAAGATGGAAGAGAGAAAGCGAGGGATAGTGAGGAGGGAGAAGAGCGAGAGAGCAGCCTGCCATTGGCTCACATGATGTTTTTTCCTGCGTGCGTCGTCAGTCTCGCTCAGGCCTGTGCAACGCGGCACAGTGCAGCGCCGCATCCAGGCAGCTGCCGAGCAACCCATTGTGTTCCCTAAGCGCCTAGCAACTGCGGAATTCCCGGAATTCAGACTCCCTGATCTCATCCAGACACGCCACACCTTGTGCTCACACTTAAAGACATCATGCTCCCTTTCACCCCTTCAAAATTGAATAAATGTGGAAACAATAAGATGGATATCGCACAACTATTTCACATACCATTTGGGCCCACTCTTCAAACTGTGTTACAAACTTTTTTTAAAAAAAAAATACAGTGCCATGTTGGCTCAAAATGTCATTAAAGGGGCACTTCACCGATTAGAATTAAGCTTTGGATCTTTGGAAAACCAGTCATGTTTTTGAATGGTCGTGAGTCGTGCATCATTCCCTCAGTTTGCCTTAAGATGGGAGAAATACGGATTTCAATGTTGGACTTCCTGCTTTCAATGATGTAAAAATCATCATTTTACATCACTGAAAGCAGGAAGTCCTATTCATGGGTTTCATTGACATCCGTATTTCTCCCATCTCAAGGCAAACTGAGGGAATGATGCACGACCATTCAAAAACATGACTGGTTTTCTAAAGATAGAAAGCTTAATGCTAATCGGTGAAGTGTCCCTTTAAACTGCTCTTTGCACCCGATCTCAAAGTCTTACACTTTGTCACAATAAGTTCCAGCTGTGGACCTCACTGACATTGACATGGTGTTCCTCATGTTCCTCATCTATGACAGACCCTCTGCAAATACCTCATCTCTGTTGTGAACAATAGTGAACGGACATAATGGTTTTCAGATAATCTCCCGAAAACTACCCAGTGAGGTCCTCCTATTCTCTCAAGCATGGCCTTTTGGCCTGAGTCTGGCTGACCACATCCTTTGTTTACAGTGTCCCAGTGCCTCCCCCTTTCCCCCTGGACCCCTATCATTTGGTTTTGGGTCCATTCCCCAGTGGTTTGGACTTGCTGCCGCAGTGTGATGTAAGTAGGCTGGGTTTGGGAAGCCTGACCAAGATGAAGCTCATACCTCCGGCACTGAGTTCATAATGAGCTCTGAGAGTTCGCTGTTTCTCACCAATGAACAATCTATAGCCCTGCATAAAACATGAATAAACACTGCCTCACGGTCGACCCTCAGAACAGAACTACATGCTAATCCATTATCACCAGTACAAACCATGCAGAAGACTTGGCACAGCCTGACTATATCCACAGCAAAAGCACCCGATTCCCACAACTGTACGCTTTCATTATTAAGTTTACTGTCCATGCACGCGTATGTGCTCATCACATCAAATGAAACACTGGTGAACTGCAGTAATTGCTTGGCCCTGATGATGAATGCAGCTTGTAAAATGCAGCTGGCCCAGGGATCGGCAGATGCTCTCAGAAAATGAAGGCCTCTCATGCAAATTGAAAAAGCAGTTTCTGTTCCTCTAAGGCTCAAAAATACCTCTGAGGTCAACCAAGACCCCCAGCCCCCAAACAATAAAAAGAAGAGAAAAAAAAGCTTTCAGTTTCCAACATAACTCTTCGAGTTCCTCCTCCATAACTGACACATTTCTGGAACGGTAAAAATAAATTGGTGTCTCTGTGATCACTGAGAAGCAGCAGTAAGGGTTTGTGTTAGCCACAGTTTTCCTCCAGAGTCTAAATTAGTTCTGTACACATCTCTATATCTATATAGCCTACACTACATCGCTATAAAGGAGCACAGCCTTCTCTGCCATCTTGCATTGCGTTCAGTATCATATTCACAGAGACAAAAAAAAAAGCAAAATCTATCAAGTAAGTGCAGTAGTTCAATGCAAATGGAAGTATAGCAGCCTCATAGATCAGTGTAGGCGTCTCTAGCTCGTAGTACAGTATATGATATTGAACTCCTGTAGGTGGGGAAATCTGATCCTGGATCAGTATGAGATGACAGCAGAAAAACGACACCAGCGCTTCCTGCACACTTGCTGTGCCCCAGATCAGCCTCCTGACCAGGAAGTGAGATACAGCCATCTCATCATCAAAACAGCCCAAGAGCTCGTGTTTCAACTTCCCCAAGTATGGAGGAGGTGTGCAGATCCTACCCTAGTTCAGCCCACCAGAGTCAAGGTCAAGGTCAAGGTCAAGGTCAATCAACCAGAAGTGACCGAGAGAAGGCTAGTCTAGCATCCGTTTCCTGCGCTAGCCTCACATTTACCTGATTGTTTTTGGATAAAATGCAGCTTCATCCAAAGCCCACTCAGGAGCCCTGTGTCATTTCAAATGTGTTGGAAGCACGGCAGCCTCCAGACCACCAGTCTCTCTAAAGAGCCTTCAATCGCATCTCAGTCCCAAGCACTGCACAACCCTGGCTTGACCCGTCATCTCCACCATCTCCATGGCAACAGATAACACCTCCAGAGATAGAGAGAGAGAGAGAGAGCAGACGCACTTGGCCTCGGGTAGTGGGCAGAGCGTGTTTAGCGGCGGATTAAGAGCACCCAGTAACGCCTGCGGGCACCCCTTTTGAGATGAGGATGACCTTTAACGCTCATCACGACGCGGGGGGGGC
>NC_084995.1:11097171-11104671 GCF_963854185.1 Sardina pilchardus
AGAAACAGAAAGAGTGTGGGCTTTATGTGTGTGAGTATTAGTAAGGCTGTGTGTGTGTGTGCGCACGTGTATATATTAGCAGTGTGTGGGAGGTAGGGTGAGGACCTGACATGAGGTGATCAGGGTGGAACAGACTAGGGCTTGTAGGCCAGTGAGTCAGACCCAGAGTACAGCAGACCAGAACAGAGGAGTAGCTCCACACACACACACACACACACACTCTCTCTCTCTCTCTCTCTCTCTCTGCCCTTTAGTTTCCCAAACTCATTGATCTGCACCTCCGATACTTTCATTTTTAATTCAATACTTTTATCTACCATAGCTTAAGGCCTTGCTAAAGTACCAAATGTTAAATAATTCATCGGCCATAACTCAAGTTTAAATTCCCCTTCATTTTCCCTTCTGAATAAAACTGACAACAAAGTAGCCGATAATAACAAAATGGAGAATAAACTATCGATGAGTTATCATTATTAGCTTTGCAGATTTAATAACAACAATTCTACTTTAGTGACATCATTTGTCACATACATTACCATAAGGACAAAGAAAAGGTATAGATTCTTGCAAACTCATGAGCATGTAACGGTTATACAACGACGTGTTTAGGAAGAGATTAAAAAGAAACAGAAGAGAGATAATCCTACTGTATTTAATCTTTGAGTCTTACCTCCCTCCACACTAATTCACGCTAATTCTAATCCAATGAGTTAATGTAATCCCATTACTATCCTAACAAACTATCCTAATCCCGTGCTGGCGCTGTCCTAATCTCACGTTAACATGACGGCTGGGTGAAAGCCTGGTCCCGCTCTCTCTGTGCCCTTCTCCTCTATCTTACGCTGCCTTATTAGCAGGACATCGGTGGCCTGGGTGAACCCACACGACCCTCCCCTGGTGATGGTGATGGTCCACCCGCTGTGGGCCGGTTCTGCTACTGCCGTGGCCACTGTGGCCCGTGTGGGTGAACCGGTGAGGAGTCCTGGGGGGGCTGCTGCATGGATGGGTGGTGGTGGTGGTGGGGGTGGGGAGCGTGGAATGAATTAACGTCTCTCTTTTATCTTGATCAGCGGCTTAGCTGACAGGACTTAAATGCCATTGTCTCTCCCTCTCTCTGATCCCATTAGTCAGTCACAGTCACACACACACGCCAACACACACACACACACACACACACACACACGGGTGGGCCTGATGGCGTTTCCCACAACTAGTCTCCCTCTCCGTTTGCCTAAGACAAAAGCGCCGTCCACTGAGCTCCCGCCGAACAATGGGCCTCTTGCACCAGCGCTGCTGTTGCCGCCGGCGACCCACAATTACACTCTCTCGTGTTCCAGTGATGGATGGCACGGGCAGCGGGGCTGCTCACCCAAAGCTCTGTGCTGACATGACCTGAGCCCCCTACACACACACACACACACACACACACACACACACACACGCTGCTGCACTGGCTGACATACGGTTCGTGGGTGTGAGATGTGAGTATTTACCTCAGCTTATCTGACCTTGACAAAGGTCACGCGGCCGTTCGCTAGCATGTCAAATAACGGAACAAGAGGGAATCCCAGCAGTATGTTTACAGTACGGCCAGGTTAAATAGCAGTACACTGAGAATGGGGGAAGAAAAGAGTAATAGAGAGAGTGTGTGAGTGAAAGAGAGAGAGAGAGAAGGAGGGAGAAGCGAGAGTAATTATTGAGAGAGATAAACAGACAGAGAGATAAAGAGAGAGGAGACGTGAGGATACAGAGGGTGAGAGATTGAAAGAGAAAGAAAATGACTGAGTGAGAGAGTAAATTTCCCTAGCAGATCATGTGCCAAAACTCCATCAGAAAAAGACAGGGAAAGAGAAATAGAGGGAAAGGGGAAAGAAGGAAAAGAGAGAAAGGGAAAGAATTGTTAGTTGAGAAAGGGAGAGATGGACAGAGATACACAAAAGGAGAAAAAGGGGTAAAGGGAGTGAGATGGAGAGAGGGAAGAGAGGGACAGAGAAGAGTCCTAGAAAGAGAGAAAGGGCTGTCAGAAGAGCAGGCATGAAAGAAGACATCTCAGAGCAGCCTGACACATCCTGACAGTGACACAAAAGGAGGAAAAAACAGAGTGAAAAACATGGCAGTGAAAGAAAGAAGAGGGGACCGGGTGAGACAGTGCCTGTGTATACAGTGTGTGTTTGTGTGTGTGTGTGTGTGTGTGTGTGTGTGTGTGTGTGTGTGTGTGTATGCCTGGGACTCCACTCACACTCCCTACACCTGCTGACAGCTCCCTCTCCACTACTCTCCTGACAGCTCTTAAAATCTAATGAAAGATGGGGAGATAAGAGATGAAGAGGAGAGTGCACGAGAGAGGGAGAGAGAGAGAGAGAGAGAGAGAATGAGCGGGGAAGAGTATGGAGAAAGAGAGAGGGAGAAAAGGATAGAGAGAGAGCAAGAGAGGGAGGGAGAGAGAGAGAGAGAGCGCTGTCAGTCAGTAATGTAATGGAGCGTTAATCTAAGTGAGGAGACAGGGCTACTGCTGCTAATGCTGATGGCCACCGGCACAGCGCCTCAGAAGGAGCCCCTATTAAAGCTGCCTGACTGGACCACTCCTGCATGGGCATGCATGTGTGCCTGAGAGTGTGTGTGTGTGTGTATGTGTGTGTGTGTGTGCGTGTGTGTGTCTGTATGTGTGTGTGTATGTGTGCGTGTGTGTGTGAGTCTGTATGCGTTTGTGTGTGTGTGTGTGTGTGTGTGAGAGAATGTGTGTGCATGTGCGACGTGTTTGTGTGTGTGAGTCTGTATGTGCGTGTGTGTGTGTGTGTGTGTGTGTGTGTGTGTGTGTGTGTGTGTGTGAGTATGTCATTGTATCAGCTCCGAGATAAAGGGACTCTGTTTGGCTGAGGGATAGGAGCGACTGACACTATACACAAAGACAGGCGCTTGTCCCCTGCATATCCCTCTGCCCCAACACAGCCCAAACGGCCCTCAGCGACAACACCAAAACACACACCTACTGCCAGAATCTATTCATGTGAGTGTGTGTGTGTGTGTGTGTGTGTGTGTGTGTACAGGTTTATAAATGTGTGGGTGTGTGTGGGTTGTATTGTTGTGTGGTTGAAGTGGAGAAGTAGGCCAGGGTTATCATGTTTCTGATAAGAGATTCCAAGATTCCATCTTAATGACTAAGTGAGTGAGAGAGTGAAAGTGAACGAGGAATAGAGTGAACAAGCGAGTGAGTGAAGGAGTGAGTAAATGAAGGAGGGAGTGAAGGAGTGAGTGAATGAAGGAGTGAGTGAAGGAGTGAGTGAGTGAAGCAGTGAGTGAACAAGTGAGTAAATGAAGGAGTGAGTGAAGGAGTGAGTGAATGAAGGAGTGAGTGAAGGAGTGAGTGAGTGAAGCAGTGAGTGAACAAGTGAATGAATGAATGGATGGATGGATGAATGGATGAGTGAGATTGTGAGTGAGCGTGGTCATGTGCTAACACAGGCTCCTCAGTGCAATCCATCTGAAGAGGCCAGGCCAGGAAGCACTACAGATCTTAATGAGATCAGCGCCAACAACACAACACTCAGATTGGACCATGTGTCTCTCTCTGTGTGTGTGTGTGTGTGTGTGTGTGTGTGTGTGTGTGTGTGTATGACATCAGGGCCCACAACACAACACTGAGACCTCAGAGGACTCTCTCTCTCCCTCTCTCTCTCTCTCTCTCTCCCCCTCTCCCTCTCCCTCTCTCTCTCTCTCTCTCTGTGTGTGTGCGCGCGTGTGAGGTGAAGTGTTAGAGTTGTTCTTTTTTAGATATAAATTCCCTAATGATTAGATTAGCTGACACACTGGTGTGCCTGTTGCGAGCAATCAGACTCTGAGGGATGCATTCAAGTCCTGCCCTTACTTCCCCTGCTAGGCCATCACACACACACACACACACAGACCCACCCACACACACACACACACACACACACACACACACACACACAGACCCACCCACACACACACACACACACACACACACACACACACACACGTCTCCACTGCTCACACACTGGACCTCACACACCACAGACACCACGAGTTCACGGAGAAAGGGAGAGGGCAATCAGAGAAACAGTACGAACTGAGAATGTGAGTGAGTCAAGACAAATGGAAAAACAGTCGGCATACTTCGAACGACAGGAAATGTGACCACGCAGAGAGAGAGAGAGGCCTTATATGTACTGAAAATGTGCCAATCAGGGAGACAGAGTGTGTACACAGAATGAGAAGCCGCATATTTAGAAGGTCAGTGCAAGTCACCCAATAGAAAAGTCAAAAAGTATCAAACAATTATTACATCCAACATATGTTTTTGAAGACTAGGATAAACCACTTTATCACTATCTTGGCTGTTGTATAGAGTGGAATAAAAATGGCAGAGGATTGCATTCGTAACTGCTTACAACTTGCCTTCAGCGTGTTTAATACGATTTCCGTTCCGTCTGATACAGTTGTTTTTGGACGCGGTGCGAGCCTACATGCTTGTGCACTGTACTCATGTCGAGCTGAGTGACACGGCGGCTTGAGAATGGAAATGTCCCGCTCATGCACAATAGCTTTGTCACCGAGGTAATAACGCCAGAGAGGGTCCAGACGCACCAGATGTGACCTGGAATTCAAAGACGGTCGCCCGACATCAATCATCCGTCGCTTTCCGCCGCGGCCTCCAACGACCCGGCGACTGGCTCAGTCAGACGAGGACTCGCGTGCTTTAAGGGAGATCGCTGAGCCCAGCGCTGGATGGTGTAATGTGCTTAGCGGAGCGGAGCAGAGAGGCTGGCCTAGCCGCCACTGGCAGACCACACAAGGCAGTCTTCACTCCAGTGGGGCCGCGACAATAGGGACCACGCAGCACGGGCTCACATCGAACGTCTCCAGAGTTGATAGAGACTCCTTCTCTCTCTGTCTTTTCTTTCTTTCTTTCTTTCTCTCGCTCTCTCTCCATCCTCTAATCATTTTTTTCTGCTCCTTCCTCACCCTAATCCCTTCTTTATTTCCTCCGCTTGTCTCCTTCTCTGTTTCTCTGTATCTTCATTCCCTCTCTGGCCTCCACCCACCCATTTCTCATCATTTTTCTTGTCTCTTTTCTCTTCTCTTCTTTTCTCCTCCCTCTCTTTCCTCATTTTCTATCTCTTACGCCATCCTTCTCTCTCTTCATTTTTTCTCCCTCCCTCACTCCCTCCCTCCCTCCCTCTTCTTTCTTTCTTTATTTCTTTCTTCATTTGTTCTCTCTATCTCTCTATGTCTTTATTGCAGATGTGAAAGGGAGTAGAGTAGAAGGTTATGGCTGAGAGAGGAGAGGAGAGGAGAGGAGAGGAGAGGAGAGGAGAGGAGAGGAGAGGAGAGGAGAGGAGAGGAGTGGAGAGGAGAGGAGAGGAGTGAGGGAGTCTTCATGTTTTAGATTACTGACTCATGATGAGGCCCTGGTGTTGAGTGCTGCTGTGTTTGTCGTCTTGTTTAATCTCAGACCAAACATGGCCAAATAGCGAGCGGGCTAATATTTACCCCATGCGGCCGCGCGGGACACGCCTCCAGCGCACAGGCCGGCCTGAGCGTCTGCTGCCGGCCTGCTACACTCAGAGTAAACACGGCTCGGAACATCTGACAGCGCTCAGCGAGGAGGAAAGACACGCACACACACACACACACACACACACACACATGTATACAAGTATGCATTGGACACATAGTGGTAAAGCTGACTTTCACATACACACAAGGGGTAATTGGTAAACTCAAGTTCCATGAAAAACACAGAATGACATGCATGTTTAGATCAGCTGATCCTACTGGCAAAGAAAAAGAGGAAAGAAATACTGTACACCTCAGCCAACCAACTGTCGGTTCAATGAGGACACACACACACACATACACATACAGATACACACATGAGGGTTCACACAAGGTCACACATGATGTCTGTCCTTAAAGCATGTGTGTGTGTGTGTATGTGTGTGTGCGCACACATGTGTGTAATGAGAGCTGTCTGGCTGTGGCCGAGCGTAACTGCTCCTTCTGTAGTTCCTGACTGACAGAGAGGGGAGAGGGGAGCCAGGGGGCTGAGAGGCCCCGCAACAGGCACCCGGCTCAAGATAAACACACGCTCGCTTGCACGCACACACACACACACACACGCTCACACACACACACACACACACACACACACACACACACACACACACACACACACACACACACACACACATACACTCCATATTCTGCCTTAACTCCTTCATTGCACTCCACTCCACTGCCAAAGCTGCTGTTGCCATTCTGCTCAGTGCTGGCCCCAAACCGGCACACGATATTAAACTCTGACCCGACGGCTGGACACCTTTCCTCTCATTGCTGCTACTGTATGACTGTAAACACCAAGGTCCTCAGGAGGTAGTATTGCTTGATGTAGTAGTCAACAGGTTCACAAGGCTAACAGTGACCACCACTTACAGTACAGACCACACTATAGCAGTGACCCCCACTTACAGTACAGACCACACTATCCCAGTGACCCCCACTTACACTGCATCCCACACTATAGCAGTGGCCCCCACTTACACGGCATCCCACACTATAGCAGTGGCCCCCACTTACACTGCATCCCACACTATAGCAGTGGCCCCCACTTACACTGCATCCCACACTATAGCAGTGGCCCCCACTTACACTGCATCCCACACTATAGCAGTGGCCCCCACTTACACTGCATCCCACACTATAGCAGTGGCCCCCACTTACACTGCATCCCACACTATAGCAGTGGCCCCCACTTACACTGCATCCCACACTATAGCAGTGGCCCCCACTTACACTGCATCCCACACTATCCCAGTGACCCCCACTTACACTATACCCCAAGCCCACACTATACCAGTGACCCCCACTTACACTATACCCCAAACTATAGCAGTGACCCCCACTTACACTACACCCCACAATATCCCAGTGACCCCCACTTAAACAACTGTTTGATTAGCATAAGCTGAGCATCTCTGCCCGCAGTGCTATCGCCCCAAAACAGTGCAGCTACTGTGACCATGACTCACACACTCAGCTGGTCAGCTGGTCAGGGCAACACTTTTCTGTTGACAAAAGTAGTCTGGCTGCCATAATGTTGCTGTGTCAGTTCTTCAGCATTCATATCAAATAACTAGCTATGATCCGGCTTGAGTTGCGACGCAAATAACATTCAAGCGCCAAGCCAGAGGAGGAAAAAAAGAGAACTGGCGAAACTTCTCGACACCCTAACTCATTCTCTGTCATGTCGTAATAACCTCTGACAAACCGTGTCCTCAGAAGACACTGTAAAAAGCCAGAGATTCAACATGAACTTAACAACACTGCGCTGTAAACAGAACAAACAGAATGTCAAACAAACAGCCCGTGATAGCATTTGTGTTGTGAAAGGGGTGAACAGCCAAACAGTGACATCAGTCATGTATGGTTTGGTGTGGCCATTTATAGCGGATGTAATGAGTGTCAGGCATTATTCTCAAG
>NC_084995.1:11107171-11109671 GCF_963854185.1 Sardina pilchardus
TGAAAAACAAAACCAAAACAAACAGCACCATACAAGACAAACCTAACTGTAGTACACCTTTTCCAACCTCCCAGTAGGCTAATATTAACACTGGACAGAGACCAGGCACAGCATGAAACACCGAGGAGCCAGACACAGATAGCAGCTGACCCTAGAGACGATCTGGCCTTGAGCGCAGCCTGGCCTGGGGCAGATCTGGACCAAATCACTTTTTCATTAGTACATTAATTCAGAATAAACACCAAAGTGATCCGGTAACTGCGCTAATGCTAAAGCTAAATGAGTGATTGATCATCATTTTGTTTTAGAGAACAGATGAAACATTTTTGTGCAACGCAGTCAGGGATTGAGAAAAACAAAATGGCCGATATTGACAACATCATCAAAGTTAACGGACAACAACCAGTCGTGTCAGTGGTGTCAGCATATCCTCGTGCTCAGCTCGCCATCTTGCTCTTGTGCAGCTCTAGGGCTGTATAAGGTCATGGCTGAGAGGGAACTACTTGGGCAACATGTCAAACCACATGGCGAGCAAGAAGGGTTCCCTAAATGACTGCGCAAGATTCTCATCTCCTCATGACAGCCTTCTGGACAAAGAAGGAAAGGTGTCATTATCATTTCAGTCTCACTCATACAGACACTCACATTCTGCAGCGGTTTTCTTTTTCTTTCTTTTCTTTTTTTATTCGTTTGTTCCTCTTTTTCTCTATCTCTCTCTCGCTTGCGCTCTCTCTCTCTCGAGCTCAGCGCTCATTCTCTCATCTCTCTCATTTCCTTTCAATTGGTCATTTCATTCTTACTCAACTATCAACTATTCAGACTTTTTCTTTTTCTCTCTCTTTCTTCCTTCCTGTCTTTCTTTCTCTCTCTACAGCTCACCCCCCCATCCCCCCATCTCTCTTGTTTCCCTCCTGTTCCGTCACATGTTCTAGTTAGCAGCCATGTGATTAGGGGTGGGTGTGGTCGAACGGGAAATCACTCTAGAGCAGATGCTGTTTTCAGGGCGAGATAACGCGCCACTCAACGATCGCACGTGGCTCGCTCCGAAGTTATCCAAGGTGAGAGACGTGAGAAAACGCTCTGTTGATTTTTTATTATTTTTTTTTGCACCGTTTTGGAAGTGATGATGTTACCGCTTGGCAGGAGTTATGCTGTTTGCACATGTATTATGCCCGTTTCCTTCTCATGACTGCTCCAAAGAGTACTTGAGTCTAGAACAACTCTGGAGCTGGACCCGTCCCAATTCCAGAGCAGTATCTAGATCTGGGCCAGAGCCATTCTATGTCAACACAGTGAGTCACCAGCTCGCGAGCCACCGCTGACAAATAATTACAGATTTCCAAAGCCACTCAACAGCATTCTGTTTCCAACCTGGCAAGTGCAGATCATCTCAAAATGGAAGCATTTAAACTTCACCAATCATACCCTATGTGTGCCCCATTCTATGCATCGCATTCCTGTTGCTAATCTCAGTCACAAGGCCGCGCTAACGCTAATCAAGTAATAAATGTCCTGAAACTATAGCATTGAGGCCAGTCCAAATCTAATATCGGCCCAGAGGCGCACAAACAATGCCGTGTGTGTGGAGACATGCCTTCAGCCCAGATGAGACTCATCGGCCTGCTCCAACTGCACTGATGGCTACACACTGTGGGCGGACAGATCAGGCACACCCCCCCCCCCCCCCACACACACCCCCCCCCCCCCCTATTCAAACAGTAAACCTGAGACGTCCACACCACATTATCTGGATAACAATGTGTCCAGGCACAGGATGAGAGATAAGGGTGTGCGCATGTGTGTGTGTGTGTGTATGTGTGTGTGATGCTCACCTTGAGAGAATCGAAGCAGGCGATTACCCGTCCGTTCTCGACTTGGCAGCTCTTGGCGGGGTGGGCGAACTTGCACTCGTCGGCGGAGCGGGAGCAGGTGCCCCGCTGGAACTCGCGGCACACCTCCAGTGTGAGCCACTTGGTGTCCCGCATGTGCGCCATGTTCATCGCCATGGCAACTCTCGCTTGGCACTCGGTTTCACCAAAAGGTTGGTTGCTCACACACGAGGAGGGGGGGAAAAATCAACAACAATTAAAAGGATACAAAAAGGACAAAAGTAAATCCCGATAAAGGGTAAAGTCTGTAAGTGCTTGAAAATCCCTCTGTGTGCCTGAGCACCAAGGAGTGGCTGGGTAACCTCAGAAGTCTCCTTAAAAAGACCCAAAGAAACCCCACAAAACTGGTGGGTTTAGCCCCAAAACAAAGATGTCTTCTCGTCCTCTCCAAGAGAGACAGTCATTCGTCAAGGAGAACCTTCCCAGCAGGTGGTGTTCTTGCCAGGCGTTTGGGGCTCCAGAGATGGACTTCAGGTCGTGGAGGCACAGCAGGTCGACTTCCTGTGTGCCGGATTGGCTGGTTGAGGTGCTGTATGGAGGGGTCGGTGGGGGGGGTGGGTGGGTTGCGTTCAGGTCGGGGATTGGCTGGCGGAAGGGTTGGTCAGCACTTT
>NC_084995.1:11114671-11119671 GCF_963854185.1 Sardina pilchardus
TCCCAATCCCACCCCATCTCTCTTTCTCTCTCTCTCTCTCTCTCTCTCTCTCTCTCTCTCTCTCTCTCTCTCTTTCTCTTTCTCTTTCCCACTTGTTTACCGTCCCTCTCTTCACTGTCCTATCCAATTAAAGGCATAAAAGCCCAAAAAATATTTTTAAAAGAAAGAAAGAAAACATAAAGAAAGAAAACAGTGTACAGAATGCTATGAAAAAGAAAAAAGAGACAGACAAAGAGGTAATAAAATGATCCACAGAGCAGGTTAGGAAGACCTAAAGACTTGTTCACTATATCTCCAAGACTCTTGTAGCATCTACAGATGCAGTTCTCCGATAACTATGTGAATATGTAATGTAATGTTTCTGTAATGCATTTGCAGGAGAAAATTAGCATTTTGGTGTTTAAGACCATCTTGATGTTTGAGATGACACGTGATAAACGAGAATAATAAAGGCTCACATCATCAGCGAGCGGAGAATGCTGAGAATATTTCCCATAATTACTCAGACACACAACACACTCATCCATCCAAATTCCTACCCTCCCCACCCTTTCCCTTCCTCTCTCCTTCCTCTGCTGCCCTAAAGTGATGCTCGTTTGGCTGTGTTTACGTCTGCCTGCAGATGGATGGAGAGAAAGAGCAGAGAGCAGGGAATTGAGGATGGATGTCGCAAACAAGAGGGCGTATGAATACGCGTCAGCATTCCAGAGCTGTGGTGCAGTGCCGTTCAGAGAGAGAGAGAGAGAAAGAGAAGGAACGAGAGAAAGAGAAACGAGAGAGAGAGCGAGAGGAACGTGGTCTAGGCGGCGACGTTGAGAACGCTGAAGACAGGAGGTTCCCGGAAACCTCAGCCCTCCAGAGCCCAGACTGAGACACGTTGTGAAGGAACTGGCCGTTTTTACAGCAGCCGCCGTTTCTGACCCCCCCGCCCCCCCCCCCCCCACACACACACACACTTCCCCCTCTCGCTAGGTCAAACACCAAGCGTGCCCAGGGAGGCGAGTTTAAAATTAGGGGTGCTGAGTTTTACAGACAAACAAAACAACGTCGCTCCTTCAGTTCAGCCTCAGCTGGGAGAACTTCATGGAGTGGAGGGGAGCAGTACTCACTAAATGAGCGCGTGAGGAATTGCTGTTGAGCTGACAATGGGAGGGAAACTGTACAGTATACCTCATTTGCTCTCACTTTTCTCCCTTTCTCACTTGGTGAATCCAGCCATACATTTACCACACTTGATATGTATACATTCACATACTCATTTACTTACTTACATGTCATTCGAACATACTGCGCTATCTAAACAGAGTCATACCATATAAGTTAAGCTTCCACTCACTTGAGCATTCCAACACTTCTGTAACGCATTAGTCTGATGTTTTTGCTAGGTCACAGAAAGCAATGATAGGGATCATTTCGACACATTCATTAACTAAACATACGCTCTCTTCACACACAAGCCTAGATGACAATTAGAAAGTAAGATGCCTTCTGCCTCACTGAATTCACTTATTCTGCATGGTATAACAGTCGTACACACACACACATATACACACAGACACACAGTCACACACACACACAGACACGCGCACTCTGTAGATTAGAGTGGAATAGAAAAAGAAAGCGAGGGAGGAAGAAGAAGAGAGAGAAGAGAGAGGAAGGAAGGCAGTAAGGGGAACAAATAGAGGGAGAAGGAAATGGAGAGAAGGAGGCAGGACAAGAGAAGAGCACTGTAAATAGTTGAGCAAATCTTCCCAGTTCAACAGGTGAGCCCCACACACACACACACACACACACACACACACACACACACACACACACACACACACACACACTGAGAAAGAAAGAGTGAGTGAGTCAGAGCACTCGAGCGGCGGAGTGTGATGCGGCCATCGCCGTTGCCACGGCGCAGACACGACACGTCCACAGCAGCGCACATCTGCCTCCCCGCTCACCTCTCGGTTCTGTCTCACACACACACACACGCGCACACACACACACACACACACACACACACACACTCTGTCTCTCTGTACTTCTCACACAAACACACCCACAAACACACTTATACCCACATTAAACACACACTCTCTCTCCCTCTCTTTCTCCCTCTCTCTCTCCCTCTCTCTCTCTTTCTTTCTCTCTCTCTCTCTGTCTCTCTTTCTCTCTCTCTCTCTTACAGACCCATTTACCCACAAATTGACACAGACACACACACACACACACACACACACACACACACACACACACACATGTACACGTACACGTACAGAGACACTCACACAGAAACCTCTTTCCCCTTGTCGGTGAGTGCCCTCAGCCTTCGGCTCCCGCGGCGAGAACGATCATGGCTGGAGCAGCCCGCTGGTCCCGAGCAGCGCACGAGAGACAGATAGAGACCCGGGGAGAGAGAGAGAGAGAGAGAGGGAGAGATGAAGGGAGAAAGAGAGAGAGAGACGGGGTAGACAAGCATGTGACGGAGCTCCCTGACGACAACACTCCAAACACCGATCCTGTCTCTGAGCAGAAGCTAGGGCTAGCAGGCACGGCACGCTACACCTTTAACAGAAAGCTCCGATAGACTCACCGCGGAACTCTCCGGAAGACTAACAGAAGGGAACAGCACTGCCTCTCAGAGCACATGATCGTTTTTTCAAGCCCACCCCCTCCACACACACACACACACACACACACATACACACATACACACCCCTCGTCTGCTCGGGGCAGCTGAGTTTACTTACACTGCTCCACTTCAGAGTGACGCACAGGAGAAAGTGTAATCCCTGCCTTCCAAACCCTCCCTCTCTCCCTTTCTGTCTCTTCCTCTCTCCCTCTCTCTCACTCAGTCTCTATCTCCCTCCTTTCACTCCCACCCACATACACATGTGCATTTCCAGGTAGACACACACGCACACACACACACACACACAAATACTTAAACAGAGAAATAAACACACAGAGACACACCCTCGGTGTTGCTCAGTCTGTGTTGCCAAGTGTGTTTGGCTGGGACCTTACTGTGACTGCTGCAAGAAAGACACTCGGCACCCACCATATAAGGAAGTAGCAGCTAAACATGTCACATACAAGTAATATACATGGAGCAGGCAAAGAGTTCCCTGTCCACAGCTCTCTCTCTCTCTCTCTCTCTTTCTCTCTCTCTCTCTCTCTCTCTCTCTCTCTGTTGCTGGTCACAGGAGGTAAAGAGCAGAGGATAAAACACACTAACCTACATGCACACACACACACCCAAACACGATCGAATGGACAGAGAGAGAAAGTGAGACAGACAGACGCGGGTGTTAAAGTTCAAGTGTTAACCAATCAAACATTGACACTGTCTAAACAAGAGCAGCGCAGCGTCACGAGACTCACGACGGGACCTGCTACCTCTGTTTCTGTGTGTCAACGACAGAGAGACCGAAGTGTGTGCTTCTCTCTCATCTCTTGAATGGATACACACACACACAACACACGAAGTCCTCTCTCACAACATATAGAGCGACTCTAACCCCCAGAAACATACACAGCAACTTTTCTTCCTGATCATATGTGTGTGTCTGTATCTGAGTCTCTGTGTGTGTGAATGTGTACGTGTGTAAATATGTGTGACTGTGTGCATGCATGTCTGTGTGTATGTATGTCTGTGTACACTAGTTTGAGTCATCTAGAGTGGGTGACAAGACCCGGTCAGCCAGCAGTTAAAACGGCACGTACCAACACCAACAACAGACACGCTCATACAAGGACAGACTCACGCTCAGAAAATGCTGCATAGACCTGGCCACGGTCACAGAGAGAGAAAGACACAGAGGGAGAGGGAGAGGGAGACAGATAAACACACTGACACAAATGGAAAGACAAGAGTAAATCAGATCCTTACCTCTTGCCTTGTAGAATGCTAAGAATTGCGCGTGAGTTTGTGTGTGTGTGTGTGTGTGTGTGCCTACGTGTCTGTGTATGTGTGTGTGTGTGTGTGTGTGTGTGTGTGTGTGTGTGTGTGTGTGTGTGTGTGTGTGTATGTGTGTGTGTGTGTATGTGAGTGAGTGTGAGTGTGTGTGTGTGTGTATGTGTGTGTGTGTGTGTGTGTGTGTGTGAGTGAGTGAGAGTGAGAGAGAGAGAGTCTGCTCAGAGGCGGGTGGCAGGCCGCGACAGCAGAGCCCCAGGCACCGGCTGGACCATTCTTGGGCAGACAGACGCACAGAGAAAGAGAGGGAGAGAGAGAGAGGGAGGAAAAAAGAGAGAGAAAGAATAACAGAATGGTGCAGCGCAGCAAGCGTCTGGACTCCCTCAGCCTGTGTGCGTGAGTGAGGGAGGGAGAGAGTGAGTGAGTGAATGAGAGCACAACAGAGAGAGAGAGAGAGAGAGAGAGAGTGACTAGCTAGCAGCAGCAGTGTCAGTAGCACTCCGCAGAGCATGCAGGAGAGACGCCACTCAACACACTCTAGTCCCGCCTCCGCCTCCCCCTCCCGGCAACCAGGAAGTGCTCCCTCTCCCACAGCACACACAGACCGGGAGCGAAAGAGAGCAGGAGGAGGGAGGGTGAAAGAGAGAGAGAGAGAGATGGAGGCAGCAGAATAGAAAAGAAGGAAGTGAAGAGGAAACAGTGGGAGGAACTCAGGGAGGAATAAGAAAAAAAGGAAAGGGAGAGGGGAGAACCCGCCCGCCCGCCTGTCTGCAACAGATTACGTAGTGCTTTACCTCCGCCTGTCTCCCCACGGTCCTAGACTACAGAGACACACACTCACAGACACACAGCCACACACACACGCACACACACAAGCACCTACACACATAAACATTCATTCTTTATATCTCTCTCTATCTTCTCTACCTCTCTCTCTCTCTCGCACAAACAACCACTTTTAAAGGAATATACCCTAAGCCGGGTATGCTCACATCTTACCCCAGGTTAGAGTAATATTCAATATACTAATTAATAATAATCAATAGTAATAATACCACTTCTGAGTAATGCTAGCAAAAAAGATAGTGAGTGA
>NC_084995.1:11124671-11139671 GCF_963854185.1 Sardina pilchardus
AATTGTTCAGGTGTTTCATTCATATGAATATACAACAACTAGAAACAGGATCCTGACTTCCAAACCCAAATGTATGCCCAGCTATGAACATCTGTCTGTCTGATGAACATTCTTTGTGCCCAAGCTTCTATAATACATTAATATCCCATATGGGTGCAAAGTTAACCTGGAGTACAACTGTGACACTGCAATTCAACACAAATAAAGCTGTAAACGCCTGTTCTTAGTCAAGCACCCTGAACACAGCCCAGCCTACGCCAGCATAAATCACACCACAGACATCAACATCCAACAAGAACACACGTACAAACACATACAAATATACGCACACACACACACACACATACAAATATACGCACACACACAAACAAATATACGCACGGACACACACACACACACACACACACACACACACACACACACACACACAATAGTTTAACACCCAGTTTCAACTGAAAAAAACCCACAAAAGAAATGAAAGGACACTCACAGCCACAGTAACAAGTGAATTTCAATACGTCTCTAAAAGTTGACTCACTACTAAACAGAGAGAGAGAGAGAGAGAGAAAGAGAGAGAGAGAGAGAGAGAGAGAGAGAGAGAGATGCTGAGTCCTGGATGGCTTAATGCTCCGAGACACAGTACTAGGAGAATACAGGAGTCAGGAGTCAGTGCTGTGCTAGGAGAGTGCTGCAGTGTGCAGTGTGTTGTGATGGTGCTGTGCTGAGCGGTGCTGGCTCTTACCTGTGGCGGTCTGGTATGCTGACGTGCCACTGGAACCACACGGGAGGCTCACACACAGGTCATCATCGGCACAGCAACGCTCAGAGCAGCACTGCATTCTGGGTTGATAACCCCTTCCTTCCTTCCTTCCTCTCTCACCCTTTCTCTCTCTCTCTCTCTCTCTGTGTGTCTCAATAGCACCTTCTGCCTGGTAAGATCTGAATCACAAGCAAGCAATGACCGTGTGATAGCAATGATAGCACATTGTGTGTGTGTATGTGCATGGGTGTGTAACAGAGGAAAGGAGAGATTAAAATGTGTTTAAAATTCACACATTTCATTTGTGTGAGCATGCTCATTGAAGAAAAAAATTATAAGAGAAGTATGACACCCCCTCCCCCTCACTACCAACACACACACACACACACACACAAACATACACACACACAGCTGCTTCTCTTCTCCTGTGTAAGAAAGAGGAAGTGGGGCCGACCTTTAACCAGAATGCAACTGTTCAGATAAAGAGCGCGCTCACAAAACAGGAAGTAGGGTGTGTCTCTGAGGAGAGCACTGCATGAGGGTGTACACGTGTGTGTGTGTGTGTGTGTGTGTGTGTGTGTGTGTGTGTGTGTGTGTGGCGCGCGCAGGCATGCAGGTGTGCATGTGTGTGTGTGGGATGTACGGTTATCTGACTTCTCTTTAAACCCGGTGTGTTATCACTGTGTTTCCACATAATTTAGCAAAGTTCCTCTTCTTACCTTCCTGACTAAACTGACACGAGTGTCTCAACGACAACCCTTTTTTAAAAAAAAAAAAAAAAAAAGGTGAAGAAGAGCATGACAGGGAGAGTTGAAAACGGGGAGTGGAGGAACAGGAGACACGTCAGAGATGTTTCTCTCACTGAATCACCATGTCATGTACTCACCGCGGTGAATGGTGGATTTGTGAGAGCAGGGAAATCGGAGTCTGAAAAACAATGCTTGCTTGCTGCTGGTCTGTTCAGCCCCTCAGGTACACATCTGTGGAGCTTCTCCTCACTGAACTCTAAAGCCACAGCACAGCACAGCACAGCACAGCACAGCACAGCACAGCACAGCACAGCACAGCACAGCACAGCACAGCACAGCACAGGACAGGACAGGACAGGACAGGACAGGACAGGACAGGACAGGACAGGACAGCACAGCACAGCACAGCACAGCACAGCACAGGACAGCACAGCACAGCACAGCACAGCACAGCACAGCACAGCACACTACACCACACCACAGCACAGCACAGCACAGCAGTCCAGCGCTCCAGCGCCTCTTGGATCAGACTTAATCCTTCCTGTCTTGGCCAGCTCCGTCTGAGGCAACACACAAGCCAGTGTGTGTGTGTGTGTGTGTGTGTGTGTGTGTGCGTGTGTGTGTGTGTAGAGAGAGGAGGCCTGGCTGAAATAGTCCTATTGCTGAAACACTACCACAGAGTAGAGTAGAGATCACAGAGCGATGTAGAGAGAAAGAGAGAAAGAAGAGAAAGAATTCTGTTAAAGGCCAAGACAGAGAAAGAGAGAGAGTGAGAGAGAGAGAGAGAGAGAGAGAGAGAGAGAAAGTGGGTGGATAGAGGGAGGGCGAGTGAAAGAGAGGAGGGGGGGGACAGACACGTACCCAAGTCAGTCCCTGGAGCCCCTGCTCGCTCTGCACGGCGTCCGCCCTCCGTGAGCCAGGAGTCAGGAGTCCATCCCTTATTTAGGCTCCCCTGACGCTGCAGTCCCCGCACCGGCCTGACGCATTCCTCCCTCTCCTCCTCCTCCTCCTCCTCCTCTGGGCCAAGGACAAGACGGAATAACAAGACAGAGAGAGAGAGAGAGAAAGAGAGAGAGGGAAGAGAGAGAGAGAGAGGAGAGAGGGAGAGAAAGGAAAAGGGAGAGATTGATAAAGCAGTCATCACACTTGCACACAAAATACCCCAGTCTTGTATGAAAATACATGAGTCGGCACTAAGACTTGTTTATTAAAAGAGCATGTTTGATAGATTGCTTCTTTGCAATCTATCAAACGGTTAGCAAATATATATATATATATTTTAAACAAATGCAGCCCTACCCTTTTAAGTGAGCTAATTAGCAATCATAGCACACATACAGATATAAAATAAAGATGCATTAACAACTAATGGAAACTAAATAAAAAAGGAATTGGAAAAGTCATGAACAGTATTTTCAATGTACTAAAAAACAACTTTTAATATCTTGAATTCTTTACTAGAAATAATTCACCAGAGATAAAGTGATAAAATTGATCTCATACCAGCTGGATACACAACCAAATCAGTTATCGCTCCCGGTAGTAAAAGTAGAATATAAATGTAATATAGAATATTTAATTATGATATAAATAATATAAATCTAACTTTCAGTCTTTTCATGACAGTAACATCATTACGGCAGTAACTCAAGTCTCCTGGAGAAGAGGCGTTATTGTGCATTCCATTCTAGTGATTTAAAGCGTCTGAAGACATCTATATCCATCAGCATGCTATTGCACCCTAACCACCACAATAGCACTTTATCACCAGAGTTTGGCAAAGTGACAGACACTCCCACAGCCATGGCAGGGATAGACGGTTTGTTGACACTCGCGATGTGCTCCTAATAAAAGAATCATGACTGCAGCACAACTTCTGCCACAATATCATTAGAGTCTTTCATACAGGGAGGGGGGGGGTGCTGGGCTGTTGTGGGTACCACACGCGTAATCATTACGTTTGCAGCAACATCACGTCACTCTTTCATATCTCTGTCATCACGGTGTGAAGGAGGAGACTTTCGATTGATCAATCTTCTCTCTCTGACTGCGGCAGCAGCAGCAGCAGCAGCAGCAGCGTTCAGTGTTCAGTGCTCAGTGATGTGACAGTTGAGTTTACCGGCCGGTGGTCTCATTTGAATAATTGTAAATTAGCATGGGCGGCGCATGGCGATTGTTCCTGCTGGGAGACGGCTCCAGGGGTAGGCAAATAATTGGATTATGGCGGATCGGAGCGCATTAGGCTCCTGTTTCACTGGCATTTGATTACTGTTGAAATCCACGGGAAAATAAGAAGCAGGATTAGACACGGCGAGAGGCTGGGACCACGCGCCTAATGGTCCAGCTCTCGGGTCCCCCGTCCACGCCATCTTAGGGGTCTCCCGCCCCACACACAGATCCACACACAGACCCACACCCAGCCCCCTTATTCTTCTGGTGCTAAGCCTATTATCCATGCTCAGCTTGCCGGCCAAGACAAACACCCCTCTGATGTAAACGCAATGGTCTGTACTCCTTTGGTCCATTCATGCTTCGAGGCACCTATGCAGATCCACAGTGGTATAGTCTCAAACTCCCCCACCCACCCGGTCAGACAGCCAGACAGACACGACACCAAACACAGTCCGTTCCTGGATGTGACGCAAGTCTGTCTGTCACACACACACACACACACACGCAGACACACACACACACACACACACACACGCACACGTATGCGCACACACACACACGTACGCGCACACACACACACACACACACACACACACACACACACACACACACACACACGTATGCACGTGTACACACACACACACACACACACCTCATGAATTCTCATGAATACAAATATTAGTGAATACTGTACAAGAGGATACTGTGCTGTGTGAGCAACTATGTGTGTGTGCGTGTGTTTGTCTCTCTCTCTGTATGAGTGTGTCTATGCATCTGTCTATCTATGTTGGGAAAGACAATTAAGCTGCCCTTATCAGTTCTATCTCTGAACTAATAGCACCACGCCCCAATCCTATGGGAGTTAATGCCTCATCAATACCCCCGCCCCCACCCCCACGGCCTCGGCTTCAGCCCTCCACCCGAGTCAGCTCCGGGACAGGGTGGTGCCATGCAAGGCCAGCACTGAGAGGCTATAGAGCGCAACATCAATAGTGGCAAAGAGAGGCCGCTTAGAGTCCTCCAGCACAGAGGGAGTCAATGGGACACACGCCAGACCGGCCCCGGCCATGTGCAGGAGGTAATGGCGCATCAATCGACCTGTGGATCCACTTAGCATCATGGGTAGGAGGAGGAGGAGGAGGAGGAGGAGGAGGAGAGTAAGCAGTTGTTGACAGCAAATGGAAATACTTCTGGACCTGGTGATGATATCTCCATTGAAGGCAAGAGGAGCAAACAGTGTCGTAACAATATCAGTGTGCCTACTGTACCCACTATCTGTTTTGCATGCATGCGCCTCCTTACACTGGCAACAAGTGCATACTGTAAGTAACACCTCCAGCAAAACAGAAACAGGGACAAAAATAACCATGGTCTGATATCATCCTTCTAATTCAGTTTTTCTTGTAGGTCCAGAGGCGTTTCAACTTTACACAACAAAAAACTCAGACTGCTCCTTTAATGGCAAAGAACGCCAACAGATGGAATCAAGTAAGAGCAAACAAAACCATATGGAGATTGTAGAGACAATGGAAGAATGTGGTGAAAACTATTCAGAGCATGCGGCAACACATTGGCTACTGTTCAGAAGTTCTGTAGACACAAGGAGAAACAACTCCAAATGAATGCCAACCAATGTCACTCCCAAACGCACGTACAACTCTGTCAACACACCCATAATCAGTCTTAAGCGTTGACATAATTACTGATAGACGCTTTCACATCCAGAGGTATTTACTCAAGGTGCTCAACAACACAATGCCGAAGATAAGCTCAACTATGTCTACAACATAATAACGCCACCAGGAATGGACTCGATTTGATCATTTGCCGGAATATTCTAGAAGGATGGCAGAACCATGAAGCAGCTGATGGTGGAACCGATCTGGCACCGAACCACTCCAGACTAAGAGGCCATTTGGAGTCGGACGTTCCACCCACTCCGAAACGCTCAGCCATAACTGAGCTCCGTGGAGACAGCCAAACAAGTCTGCCCGCGGGGGCCAGATATTATTCTACGTGCTCTCAGCCAATCACTTAACACCATCGTCCACAAATAACCTTGAGGGGGCCCCACCCAAAAACTCAAAGCCTTGCGGCAAAGTCAACAAACCATTTCTCGAGAAGCAACATTATCTCATTATTGGATTCCTGTGCTGAGAGAGTGAGAGAGAGCAAAGAGAGAAAGAGTGACAGGGGTGGGGGAGGAGAGGAAGAGAGGGTGGATGGGGGGATGAATATAAAAGGAAAACAAATGTGGTCAGCAAAGGTTATAAGGAGAAAGAAGCAGATGTCCAGAGTAGACAAGTGGTGCTATAAATACCCCTCCCTCTCACACTCCTCCAGATAGGAGCCGAGTGATGGACAGGTCCGGCCCTGGTCTGGCTGGAGTCTGGCTGCCCACAGTCTGCCAGCCAGAGGGAGAGAGTGAGTTTAACCTGCGGGTGGCGGTGATCCATCCGTCGACAAGCCTTTCACAACTCTGGCATCATCCATATCATCACCCTGGAATAATGAATGGCTCTGGTATGCGAGGCATGATGTGTGCAACCCCACTAACACATTCAGATACACACAGACACAGAGACACACACACACTTACAGCCAGAGAGAGAGAGAGAGAGACAGAGAGAGAGAGAGAGAGAGAGAGAGAGAGAGAGAGACTGTGTGTGAGAAAGAACAGTCCGTTAGTGCGATGAGACTTAAGAGAAACTCAACTCTAATTGGCCTCCAGTCTGTAGATGACGGTCCCAACGCTTCTGGAAAAAAAGAACAGAAAGACATTCAACAATGATAAGTCGATAATTGGGAAAGAGGTTTTCGAAAAACAAAAGCACTTTTCTGAAGGACAAAAAAAGTAATAAATGATAAATGCATTCTGATTCAGTCAGTGTCGCCACTGGCAACAAGCAGGAGAAGCAGCGGTGCAGTGATGTAGGTGAGAAATCAGCTAAAATTAGACTTTTGTTGGGAACAAAGATGTCGTCCTGATGTTAGAATTGAAAATGATTTGCATGACATCATGAAGAGGAAGCGAGTATTTGCTCTCTTCTGTAAACAGAACCATGGTAAAGCAGAGCATACTGTAGAACACAAGCTCATTGGGAGGAAGAAGAAAACAACTACTTTGCTTTTAACGATTACTTCAAATGGATGTATCAGAAAAAGTGTGTGTGATTTAACGGCAGCAGCAGCAGCAGCAGCAGCATATATTGACGTAACATTTGCCATGATTCATCCTATGCGAAGCTTGGCCTTTTTCAAAGACATACGCCCTGTATTTCATACATGCAACATCACTTGAGGTAGGCCTATATCACAAAATCGTTAAGGTGATAATGCACCCACATACATTTTACATTTACATTTGCACGGGGGAAGTGTGTGATTATAGCGCAAAGTATAACAGTGAGCGACCAAGGGGGAAATGATGTAGAGGAATGCTGCAAGGCCGTGCTACATACATCAGAGCTACATGATAGGGTTAAGGTAGATATAACTGTGGGGACTTTAGCTTTGAAGGGACTGAAGGGTATTTTTTTAAGTATAGGTCTGTAGAACATATTCACAGTCTAGGTATGTGTAACGCAGGTAACACATACTGTACATCGAATTGTTCTCCATGTTGGCCAAAATCTCCAGGCTCTGGACTCTGGGTATTGTGTGGCTTTGAAACACAAAGCAACAGTGCTGAAGACTGCTTTGTACATTACTGTACAATTTCTATGGCAATAAAGATATAAACATATATGTAAGGGAGGAGTGACTTGTGTACAAAACATAAACCTTTATACATTCGGATTTTCTCGAAGGGATTGGCACAGAAATATTACACAATAACAAAAACATGTCAGATGTGACTGGTATTCATTGAATTTATCTGATTTACTTTTTAAAAAAAATAAAAAAATACCCGGTCTCCAGCCAGATAATTTTGTCTGATTTGCTACTGTCTCTTTGGCAAGAGTGGTATACAAACATATTTGACATAAAACATATCGGGTAGGCCTATGCATTCTGTGCTGTGCGATGCAAGGAAACTTGCCTAAAGGGATAAAATCAAACCAAAGGTCCAAGGTAACATGAGATGTAGAAATTGATCTCAGACTGCCAGGCTTGGTTTATTTCCTTGTAACCTCAGCAGTTTGGCACACTGCCAAGACACTTAAAATACTATTTATAGGTTTTATTAGCAATATTGAATTCTGCCCTTCTTGTTAGTACCTAATGGGTAGCAATGAGGCTATCATATCTGCCACTGATTCTCTAAAGTGTTGCGATGGTAAACATGTTGGGTGCAGACAGTGAGTGTCTCAACACCATCTCAGTGTTTTTTTTGCAGCCATCTAACTTTGCAAATGCACTATGCAGATGGATGTGGTTACCTAGCCGTTTACGTAAACAACTATAGCTATGATGATGACCCTTCTCCTCTAAAAATATCTGGGAACTGACAAGCAAGTGGAGGCATCTTGATGCTGGACCGAAACACCCCCCAGCCAAGACATATCAGATTGAAGAGACAGCTGCTCTGTACATTTCTAGAAGGTTCACTTCTCTCTTATCTAGTGTTCACTGGCGGTGCCGCTCTCTCTGGCGTGTCATAATTAAAATGGAAGGCCGTACTGTATCTAGTCACCCCATCCCCATGTCATCCTTATGACCCTGTTGTTGTTTCCATCTGCTCTGAAATGCACTGTGCCATCAGTGATTTTCTTCTTTTCTTTTTTTTTTGCAAATCAGCTATTTGTTGTTTCTGTTGTATCACTGTTCTGCAATGTGCTGGTTCATGACCATATGCATTTCTGGTGCAGTGACACTGTTAGGAAAATGTATTTGGGATTATTTCTGCAATATCAGATAATTAAATTTCAATTTGCTAGCTGTAACTAAGTTAAAAGAGGGAAATGTTTAAAATAGACAAACACCTCAGCCAAGTAATATATATCATATGACCTGAACTCGAACCCCTTGGAGTAGATGGTGTCACAGTGGAAGATGGGAGAAAAGAGTGTGAGCCATACCGCCATCTTCTGGTTATTAATGTTATGACAGTGATTTACAGTCTGCTAAATTAGGAAGACATATGACTACAAAAAGGAGATACAAATCTAATAATGAGCAACATTTTAATATATTCCATTTTCTAACTGTTCTTCTACTGTTGTCCCATTTCTGTAAATTCTGACCATTCTCACAAAGAAACTATTCTGACATCTAACTATTCATAAGCCTGATTTGATTTGATTTGATTTGATTCTGACTAAGACATATTGTAGCAAACATCTTAAAACTACACTGATGCTCATGCTAAGCCATATGGTCATGAGATTTGGCAGTCTCTTTCTTTCTACATCATATCCTTAAAAACGTAGCCTACATCAAAACATAGAGGCCTTGCAGCACTGCTCCTTCAGAATTAAAATATAACAATAATTGTTGATCTTGAAAAAGTGGAAAAGCTTTAGGCCTATGTGCCTATGTGCTCTGACTTTGAAGAGAATACGAATTAGGATTTGTTAACACTAATCACACACAAAAAAATAGTGAACAACAAATTATTGCCAACTTACACATACATACGCCTACTTGGTGATCAGGAAGTGATGACTGTCTTCTCCCCCATGCGTGTGTGCGCACACACGCACACACACACACACACACACACACACACACACACACACACACACACACACACACACACACACACACACACACACACACCATTTCCCCACTACTTTAAACTAATTTATTCTTTAAAATTGAGCTATCTCTTCAGCAAAAGACTTTCATTGCTTATAATTCCTTTTGTGAGTACATGACAAATGAATAAACTACTTGAACTTACTTGAGCTTGAACTTGAAAGCTGGTTTGCATGGTCAACTTTTGGTGATTGCTCTCTGTTAGATAGCTGACTGTCTCTAAAGACTCAAAAGACAGCAACCACCCTGACACTTCTCATCCTAGCCTACTACTACTGTTACTCATCCCTCAAATATATAGGTTTATTCACCAAGTCCATCCAAACTGACCTGCAGTCAACTTCTGTGGGGCTGCAAAACTGCTCTCATAACACTAGCCTGCAGTTTAGTTTTCTCTTGTTGTCCACCAGGTCAGACTAACACAAATGTCACACATCTTTGGAACTCATAGGTCTGCATCATCAGGTGGCTGGATAATCAATCAAATCATTTATTGCTGCATAGCAAGCAATTCAAATCAACTCAGAAGTTGATCATTTGCCCACAAAACCGCGGACAAGATTTTGGGCATAACAAAATTGCCACTAACTACTTATTTGAACCCCTCTCTGTCTGTCTATTTTGTTCCTCTTTCTCTCACACTCACAACCATAGCTGATCTCGCGTGATTATCAGGAGACCGCTGCGTTCTGAGAACTGCTGGTCCGCCATCACTGTGGACTGGTTTAGCAGACTGCCGGCGGCTGGAGGTGTAACAACTCCACAACGTAGAGAGTGTGTGATAAAGAGAGCCCCCAGACATTGGTCTTGGGGGATTGTTGTTCGCGTTTTTCTTATGCCCTTTTTCTAGCCCAAATAGGCTTTCATGATTAAACAGGGACGGCGCACTAACTAACATGTCCAACATGTCCAACCTGGCCAAACCCACCAAACCTAAGGACTCCACCAAGATGAGGATACGAGCCTTTCCTGTGAGTAGTGGCCCGAACCACTGATTTGTGGTGATGACAGATGAGACAGGCTTTGGGGATTTCATGTCATTGTTTTAATAATGGTCAGAAGAGCCGTAAACACATTTGTATGCAGTAAGCTAACTGGGACAGCTAACTAGCTCTGTTGATTGTTTGGTGATGGAGGCGACTGCTAGCAAGCTAGCTGGCTAGTTTGCCTATTTGATTGAATAAAAATAAAACCAGCCAGGAGACTGTGAAGTGTCAGCTGATAGGTTAACAAGTTTTCAGGGCTGCCATGAAAAAGACTAGTGTCATACAGCTTAATTTTCCCTGATCTAACCGTCCCTTAACTGGATTTGTGTAGCAGCAGCTGGTATAAACAGCTGAACTAGCATGAGCTAGCAAATTGAGTTCACTGAAGTTGCATTTGTTTACTGCCTCGTCAGGAAACGTTAACGTTAACTTACCTAGCTAAAGTTACCTATGGACTGGTACAGTAGTCTCTGGAGATTCTGACTGTTAGGTCGTCAGAAGATAATACTGGAGACGTAAAGCAACCAGACTTTAGAGGGTTGGTTTAGCTAGCTCATCGAGCCCAGAATGAATCATGCACCGAGTCATGCTTCCTGGTAGCAGTGGCTAGTTGAACTGCTTGTCGACCAACAAGCGAACTTCTTTATCTTTCTTGTGTTAGTGAGTTGACAGGGGTACTTTATTTGCGGGTTTTAACGCTGCTGATTGTGCTCACCTAATGTCAGATTTCTAGCTAGCCAATGTAAGGCTACTCAATTAATTTTTTGAATGGCTAGCTGCTACTGCAGATGTTGCCAGCTGTATCGGTTGACAAGTTAGCCTCCGAACAATGTTATGTCAGCCAGCACAATTACTACGATTTCCACTTTGTCCTAAGTTCGTTTGTTAAAACCAATAGAAATGTTGAAGTAGTAGTGCTGTTTTAGAAATTAAACAACTAATATGCCTTGCCATGTAGAAACAGGCCGAGTATTGCGAAGTCTGGGTGTCATGTAATGGCAGTTCTCTGTTTCTTGAAGTCCACTTTGTCACATTGTGTGTATCTTCTGATGTACTGGATCAGACAGCGATCTGCTATCAAATACATTTTTTAGGGTGTTGGAGGATTGGTGTCCAAAGCAAGTAGGCTATATCCCCCAAGATCTGATCTTGTTTGTGTTACTTTGTTGTTTCTGTTCAAGCCAAGTGGGCACTTGGACTGTGCCCTTTGTTTACTCTGTGTTGTTTACATCACACAATAGAAAAGTCTTGCAGTTCACCTGGCCTCCCTTAGCCGTCTTGAACCAAAGGTTTGGATTCATTTGAAGATTTAGATAAAGATAGCTTTGAAATAATCTACAATTGCTTTAATCGAACCTACTTGTTGGTTGCAGTGAAACAGATCTTCATCTCAGCAGTTTCTAGAAAGCCTGTAGAGACACGATCCCTATCACAGCATGCTTGTGAGAAGAGTGCTTTGGGCACAAGGCTGACATCACCGTTCAGCCCCAGGCCCTACTGTTGTCTCTCTCTGTTGTTTGTGTTTACACATGTGAGCACAAACAGCATGAAAAGCTGATGATCCACATTCACACACACCGGAATGAAGGTCCTTATAGTCAAGTCTTACTGCTCTGTGGCCATCTTTGTAATGCCCATGGCTGAAACCAAGTCATGGTGACTCTCAGTGCCTGCTGTGACCGCTGCTAGTGGCACGTGGCATCTTAATCAGAGCTTTGCAAGCCTGAGTTCAGAGCCCCACAGCCTGCCTGCCTGCCTGCCTGTGCGCCTGCCTGTCTATGTGCCTACCTGTCTGTATGTCTGCCTGCCTGTGCGCCTGCCTGTCTGTGCGCCTGCCTGTCTGTGTGCCTACCTGTCTGTATGTCTGCCTGTCTGTGTGCCTGCCTGTCTATGTGTCTGCCTGTCTGTATGTCTGCCTGTCTGTGTGTCTGCCTGCCTGCCTGTCTGCCTGCCTGCCTGTTTGTGTGCCTGACTGCCTGTGTGTCTGCCTGCCTGTCTGTGTGCCTGCCACTCTGCCTGCCGGGGCTTTTCCACAAGTGGCCTTTCCAGTATGTCTCTGGGTTCGTCTCTCTGTGTTTGCGCTCATGTGCGTGTGTGTGTTGCTGCAGGGGAGGTTCTAGCTCAACGGGTTTCTGTCTCAGGAAAGAATGAAAGAAAGAAAGAAAGAATATTATCTGTCTGCATGCGCTCAGTGAGTGTGCCACTAGCTCTTGTCATGAATGAACAAGTTTGATCAAAAATGACCGTTGCTCCCCTCGTCCCCTGTCCCCTGTCCCCTGCTCTCTATGCTGTCTGATGTGCTGGATCACCATCATCAGCACACATGGAAGTTGTTGCTTATGTGATGGCTAGCCCAATACTGTTATGATGTTAATATATGGTATTCAGGTGAAGAGACCCGTGCTCAGGTGGTTGGCTGTATATTGTGATTGGTACATTAATATGGCCTATTAAATGTTTTTAAATGTACGGATTGTTGAACCTCTTTCAAACTCAGACTTTGATCACTGTTTGGATGTATGTTAGTTGTCTAGACATACCGGAGTACGTCAGAGCTTGAGCCTTCTCTCATCTGATTCCCTGATAAAGCCAGTCTGTTGTACGATAACAGTCAAACCTGATCAACAGCTAAACCCAACAGGAGGAGTACAATAACAGGCCATTGAACAGAATGCAAATTGTTGAAATGAACAGCTGCAGACTGAGTGATTAAGTCTATAATGTAGTGTAGAAATGTAATGTAGTGTACTCTGTGACATTGATCCTCTCCTGAAAGCAACTGTGCTGCCACATCAGTCTATTGTGATTTGGAAGTACAAAGTTTAATGGTTGGTTATACATTATACAAAGTTAAATGACTGAGCAGGCTAATTAAAAAGTCCATAACTTGCCGGCAATTGTTGGAGAATATGGAGGAATGGAAGTACCCTTGCTTTTATGAAATAATTATGCATTTACTTACTATAGACTAAATGGTATGCACAATATGTGGCTTGTTAAACCTTATGTTTGCCTTAGGCCTATATAATATATGCTACACTATAGTCTATTCATCTGAGCAGGCTACAACTGCCTTTGAGAGGGAGGGAGTGCAGAAGCCATTACAATGTTATATTTTGAAGTGGTGCATTAACCTGTGCACAGGCAGAGATGCCGAGATTAGGCTCTCCTTTATAAATAGACCAGTGCCACAGTGATTTGCTATCAACTGAATTGAAAGTAGGCTATCACTTGTATACTCTGTGCCTTTGTGCATGTTGGCCCTTCATAGCCTTTGCACTTCAGAAGACTGAAGTGTGCCCGTCTCTCTTGAACAAGCTGTTTTGCGGTGGCACACTGGAGTCAACTAGGGCAGTCCACATCCTGGCTGTGCTTTGGTTCGTAACAATGCTCTTTCCATGGAACTCTGGAATGGTTGTTTGACATAACGATCTGGAGATTACAGTGGCATGTTACAGATCTTCCAGAGAAGTACTAGACGTAGACGATGCATTTTTAGCATTGTCATGATGACGTGATCGTGGTGGCATGAGCACGTCTTTCATCTGAACTTACCTGCACTGCTGACACTAGATTATTGGAAGATGGTGTCACCATCTTAGGCGCTTCACAGTGAAGGAGGTTATTGTTTTCTTTCCTGGTTAATTTATTTGGTTTTGACACATGGAAGTGTTATTAATGGTTTGCAATTAACAGTAATCAGAGAAGGTCCTTGATGTACAAATAATGTTTTTTTTTTTTTTTTTTTTAAATATGACAATATAATCTTCCAACTGTTCCAAGTGTTTGTTTATGTACCTGACTATGCCTTGGTACATGATTATCTTTTTTAAGAGCCAAATGCCATAAATGAATAGAGTAGGAAGAGGTAAACATTGTGTAGTATCTTAGAGGAATTCGATGTAGTCTAAGTGTAGAAATGACTTTGTCGTTTTTGTCGACAAACACTCTTCTGTAGCATCACATCACTGACCACATGGTTGAACTTTCATTTAGTATGTGAATAAATAAAGAACGATGGCCACGTGTTACCACATGATTTGATATCTCGTGTTCCTCTCGTGTGTGCAGATGACAATGGATGAGAAGTATGTGAACAACATCTGGGACCTTCTGAAGAATGCCATCCAGGAGATCCAGAGGAAGAACAACAGCGGCCTGAGCTTCGAGGAGCTGTACCGCAACGCCTACACTATGGTGCTTCACAAGCACGGCGAGAAGCTGTACACGGGACTGCGAGAGGTCGTCACCGAGCACCTCATCAACAAAGTAGGGCCCTCTCTCTTACAGCAGCTTTTATCTCAAAGCTCAATGTGGGGGAGAGAAAAGCAAGACAGTTAGCAAGCAAGAGGTTGTTGACATAGTAAACATATCCAGCACTGGTTAAGTGTAGTTAGGCCTTTGTGTTCAGTCAGGTGGAACTGCATTTCTCTCCCCTCCAGGAGTGTTGGGCCTAACAGCACACTGAAGCACACACACACACACACACACACACACACACACACACACACACACACACACACACACACACACAGGTCCTTCATTAGAATGATGAACAACGTGTAGTCTTAAGTCTAAGCTAATGTATTAACTAGGCAAAATTGATTAGCTAATTTAACGTCATGAGTAAGAC
>NC_084995.1:11144671-11172171 GCF_963854185.1 Sardina pilchardus
CAATGACGAGTTGAGTGACAGGTGTTAGGTCTTAGCTGGTGAGAATGCGTGCGCTATGTCGGGCTGTGAAGGATGGAAGATGATGAATAAATAGGCATAGCCTTAATGAATAAAGAGTAAAGCAAGCCTAGGCTTAATGAAACACTATGGACTGGAGCAGTATCTTTGCAACATGTTTTAAATTAATCTGTATGAAAACACGTAGCCTATATTTGCAAAGAGGAGAAGCGATTTAATTTAATTAGGCACAATGAGACGTTACATTTAGTTTACATGCAATGGTGGTTTTGGTTGTCGGTGGCATTATTGCATTTGCATCCTTAGTTGCAATGCACATTTATTCCCTTGCATGACAGCGAGCTCCTGCACTGCACGGGTCATTTCAAAACATTGCGACGTGAAATGCCACTAAAAGCGGGTTGTGAATAGGTCTTAGTGAGTTAGAAGTCCTCTCGAGTTCTTTTACGCTGTCCTAGACTTAGGAGCTACTTTTAGGGTTAAAATGCTTTGTGAATAACTTTTAGTGAAAAAAATTAGGAGTCATAAAGTTAGGAGTGACACGCCCATTATTTTTAGGAGTTCCTCCTAAATTCGCCAGTTAGGAGCTACTTTTAGCCCTAAAATTCTTTGTGAATACGGGCCCAGGGCGAATATTAGTTGTGTGCTGTGTGTCACTGTTCTGCATGGATAAGTTCCCTGCAATTCCATGTTGCCACTAGCCAGGATCTACTTCAGTGTGGACCAACACCATCACTTGTCAACCTGGGAAGATATTTAAATTACCCTGATGATTTAGCTGCTTAATTAGAGCAGCTGGTGGATCTTTATGGCAAGGCATGCTGCATCTCCCTTGATGCACGTCATTGTAAATGAACATCTGTCCCCTTTTTTTCCTACTATTTGTGGTTCATCAAAATGAATTCTCTTCCCTCCCTTTTTGCCACGCGTTGTTACTCCTCTCAAATCTTGCTCAACACTCTTCTGTCTTCCTCTCTCTCTCTCTCTCTCTCTCTCTCTCTCTCTTCATCTCTCCCTCTCTCTCTCTCTCTTCATCTCTCCTCCCTCCCACTCCTTGCCTTCTCAGGGTCTATTGGATCTGAAGACGCGATTCGACCGCTTCCTGCTGGAGTCCTTCAGCAACGACCGGCTCTTCAAGCAGACCATCGCCGGAGACTTTGAGTACTTCCTCAACCTCAACTCCCGGTCACCCGAGTACCTCTCCCTGTTCATCGACGACAAGCTCAAGAAGGGAGTCAAAGGAGTAAGTAGCCCAGCAGCCCAGCAGCACATCGCCAGGCAACATGTTCTATGGGCAGTCTAGTCTAGACTTTACAGGTGGCCTGTTGAAACTCAAATTCTGTCTAGTCATTCTAGTCGTTCACTGAATATTCACCATAATCAGACCCAGTCCCTATCCTAACTAAATGATGGTTTCAGTTGTAAATTTAAACTCAAGCTGACTGCTAGCTCTGCCCCCTCTCTTTGTTGTGGCATGTCATGATGCCTATCATGATGGAAATCCAGGTCCACTCAGCGGTCATCTTGGACCTATATTTTCTGTCAAATGCTCCTTCAGACCCTTATGGGTGGACCGTCTGTGTGCCTGACTTCCTGTGTACATAAGAGGTAAAGTAAACCCCGATAAAAACGTAGCTTCAACTGTAAAACCATCAACCTTAGCCATAACTTGTAGCAGTTTCACCAGTAATACGTTTGCTTGTGATCTGAGCATCTGTAACTAGCCCATAGGGGGACCATCTGTATCTAGTCTATAGGGCACCACACCAAGAGAATGTGACCCACAGCTGATTGTGGTGCCAGAGCAGTTCTGGAGAGCCCTTGGGTGCCTCTCAACATCTCTCCTCAATCCTTGATGCTCGATCCTCGAGGGGCGTTCCCACTGATAACACTGGATAGACTATCCCATTATTGCCGCCCCATCATTCTTTATGTAGATCAGTGAGGACGAGGATCGAGGAAGGAAGGGAGGGTGTATAAAAGCCCTAATGAGAGGCACCCCTTGTGTCTCGGCTGCTGGCGGGCCCAGAGCCGTGCTGCCATCTTGGAGAGCAGGAAGTGAAGCGCTCCTGCGTGGTGACTCGTGACGGCTCAGAGCTGCTGCCTAGTGGGAGACTGATTAAGACAATATGGCAGCTCACAGCAGCCAGCCTGCAGGAGGGGGACAGGCCGTGTGTGCCGGGAGAGTCGGGATCTACTGGTGAGGCGCTCATTGACGAGTAGCCAAATGAGAGTTAGAGGAAGTCCTGTTTCCATGTTTGACACAATGTCAGGGCCTTTTGTTCTCTGCCGTTTATATGTGTGCTCCATATGGGCTTGTTCCTCTTTAGTGTGTCTCTCTCTGTCACAGCCTTGACCTTTTATTTGATGAACTTTGTCCAGCGAGACGGTGCAGTAGAAACGAGATCTTCAGTGACCCTCTTCTGTCTGTGCCCCCCCCACCTGTGTGCAGCTGACGGAGCAGGAGGTGGAGTCCATCCTGGACAAGGCCATGGTGCTCTTCAGGTACATGCAGGAGAAGGACGTGTTCGAGAGGTACTACAAGCAGCACCTGGCCAGAAGGCTCCTCACCAACAAGAGCGTCTCCGACGACTCTGAGAAGAACATGATCTCCAAACTCAAGGTCAGAATGGATGAATGGATGAATGGATGGATGGATGGATGGATGGATGGATGGATGGACTGACGATGTGTAATATTTCATTGTTTTGCGTTGGAATTGCATTTGGTCTCTCTCTAAATTCTGGTGTAGTAGTAAAGTGTTGCCCTGTTATGTGTGTGCAAATTGTGGTGTGTATGTGTGTGTGTACAGTAAATTGTGGTGTGTGTGTGTGTGGGGGTTTTCTTCTCTGAGGGTGTGTTGGCTGTGGGTTGATGAGGCGCTTGTGATGTGCTTCTGTCTGCAGACGGAGTGCGGTTGTCAGTTCACCTCTAAACTGGAAGGAATGTTCAGAGACATGAGCATCTCAAACACAACCATGGACGAGTTCCGCCAACACTTGCAGACAACCGGCGTGAGTGGCACACACACACACACACACGCACTCACACAGAGAACAGAGAAGTGTTGTTCTGTAGAATTTGCTCAACTTGGTGAGACATCTAAACCATCTTTTGACAGAAGTGCAGATTCCTGCTGTATTTATTCGTTGCATTTATGCATTGTTAATTGTTTGTTTTTTTTATTTGCAATTTGTTGTTTACTGGTACACATTCCTACTCTGCTGCTGCACCATCGCACATGCAAGACATAGACACGTGTGTGTGTGTGTGTGTGTGTGTGTGTGTGTGTGTGTGTGTGTGTGTGTGTGTGTGTGTGTGTGTGTGTGTGTGTGTGTGTGTGTGTGTGTGTGTGTGTGTGTGTGTGTGTGTGTGTGTGTGTGTGTGTGTGTGTGTGTGTGTGTGTGTTGCAGGTGTCCTTAGGAGGGGTCGACCTCACTGTCCGAGTCCTCACCACGGGCTACTGGCCCACACAGTCAGCCACACCCAAGTGCAACATCCCCAACTCCCCCAGACACGCCTTTGAAGTCTTCAGAAGGTACAGCGCTGCACTCCAATGAATATGTGATAAACACCACTATTATAGTAGAAACAGCAACAGAAATGAGCTCTTCCATTCATTGTTATCCATCTTATGTCACAAACACAAGTATAATGTGTGAATAAAAAGTTCAATAGACATTGTACATAGACACACACACACACACACACACTTATTCCTTATTCCTCTCTGTGTTTCCTCTCTCAGGTTTTACTTGGCCAAACACAGCGGTAGGCAGCTCACCCTGCAACACCACATGGGATCAGCAGACCTCAACGCCACCTTCTACGGTCATATCAAGAAGGTGTGTGTGTGAACATTATTATAGCACACGCACACACACACACACACACACACACACACACACACACAAAACTCATAGCATGACATCTTAATATGGACTATAATTTTTTCTAAGACTATCAGTGTTATCACATACTGTACATACATAAGTCTGTGTCCACACACTCACACACACACACACACACACACACACACACACACACAGAGTCGATTGCCCCACACATCAGCGGGGTGCCCTAGCGTGCTCTCTCCCTGTGTACCTGACAGGAGGACGGCTCAGAGGTGGGAGTGGGCGGAGCCCAGGTGACCGGCTCAAACACGCGCAAGCACATCCTCCAGGTGTCCACCTTCCAGATGACCATCCTCATGCTCTTCAACAACCGGGACAAGTTCACTTTCGAGGTACTCCCTTCATGACCAGCAGCACACACTGGGAGGCCAGCGTGCTCCCCCCCCCCCCACACACACACACTTCTCCTTTTAAAGAACGAACTGAGCTGAGATGTCTTGTCCTAGTGACCACAGCTGGACTGTGGCAATAATGTCAGATCCCATCCAATGTGAACCACGCAATCTAATCTTGGCAGTATGGCCAACAACAGTATTTACAGCATGCTAAAGTGCATCTAGTTTCTCCTTACGCAAGTGCATTGACACAGAGTGATTGAATGTGGTCTAATATAATGTATACCGTAATTTCCGACTATTAGCCGCAGCTCATACATTGATTTTGCAACATTTCTTCAGCTATGAGGTTAATACACGACGGCAGTTGATACGGTATTAATATGATTTTGTTTCTTTTAACTTGCATTAAACACTGTCCTGCGGCTTATATACACAATGTGGCTAACACACAGGAAATGACTGTAATTATGTATATATAATGTATAATGTATAAGTGTTGTGGTGGGCTGAGTGCGGAGCCTGTTCTCAAGCGTGTGGTTGCCCTGCCCGGTGGGGCTGCAGGAGATCGGCCAGGAGACGGACATCCCCGAGAGGGAGCTGGTGCGGGGGCTGCAGTCGCTGGCCTGCGGGAAGCCCACGCAGCGCGTGCTCACCAAGGAGCCCAAGTCCAAGGAGATCGAGAACGGCCACGCCTTCACCGTCAACGACCAGTTCACCTCCAAGCTGCACAGAGTAAAGATCCAGACAGGTGAGCAGAGACCGCAGCCAGTGGGCACGGCTGGGAGAAGAGCAGCTCTGACCATGAGCATCTTCACAATTACAATCAGCCACCATTATTGTCATGAGTGTTACTGCAAAGCTGTGATGGCCGTGAAAATGACGCTGAGCAAGTCTAAGAAGCCTGTAGTCTTATCGATTTGAGTAAGTTGAAATGAATGGGCTCTGATTTCAGGTGCAATGCAAAGACAATGCTATTCAGTACTCTGGTCCCTGTCCTCTAAGAGCCGTGGAGGTACATACCCAGTGCAGTGCCTCCACAGGCCAGTGACCTGAGAGGAGAGCAGACGTAGGGGATGGGGAGAATGAGAGTGTGCTAGTGATATGGAGCAGGCCTATGCTTCAGAACAGTGGGGCAGTAGTGACTGGTTTGCACCTGTTTGTAGAGTCGTGATGGTCTTCTTGGCCTTGGCTGTTGTTGGTTGTGACCAGACGTTACCGTGTTGTGTTTGCATCCTGTGTAACCCTATTTAGAGCATGTTTGTAATTGGTCTCTGCTCCTTGCTCCAGATGTTACCGTGTTGAGTTTGCGTCCTGTGTAACCCTATTTAGAGCATGTTTGTAATTGGTCTCTGCTCCTTGCTCCAGATGTTACCGTGTTGAGTTTGCGTCCTGTGGAGGCCCACTAGAGCATGTCTGTAATCGGTCTCTTCTCCTTGCTCCAGTTGCTGCCAAGCAGGGCGAGTCGGACCCTGAGCGGAAGGAGACACGGCAGAAGGTGGACGACGACAGGAAGCACGAGATCGAGGCGGCCATCGTCCGCATCATGAAGTCCCGCAAGAGGATGCAGCACAACGTACTAGTAGCAGAGGTAAGATAACACAGCAGTAATGCATAACAATGCACACACACACACACACACACACACACACACAAATGAAGAATGGGACTTAAAGGAACTATATAGGAACACGCTTGATTTCTAAACAATGACTTCTTAAAGGGATAGTTCGGGTTTTAAGACACAAAGTTATATGGGTTCCCTGTCAGCAACGTTGTGCATAGCTTCTTTCCAAATGCAATAGTCTCCCTAAACAAACAATAGCCAAACCCAGCCACCTAGTGTCACTTCTTGCACTTTATATTTGCACTATATGACCATTGCTCTGTTTACTCTTTTATTGTGTTTTATATGTGTTTGTGTGTTTTTATGTCTTATAATGATTATTTATTGTATGTGTGCACCCAGTGGAGTAGCGCTCTAATCTCGTTGTATTGCAAAGTACAATGACAATAAAGGCATTCAATTCAATTCAATTCACTGACTTACCCCGCAACAGCGTCCTGTGAGCCGAGATCCAGCCGGTTTTTGATGCTGAAGAAAGTAGTCCGGCAAGTTTCTGGGGTCACGAAAGTAAAGTGTTTTTCTTCTCAAAACCATATGCGTTCAAAAGAGTGATATATTTGCACCACAAAAACGTTGTCCAGGAAAAATTCAGACCTCGTTATCACTTACTTATTTTTCGAGATTCCTATCACTGCGCGCTACTGACAGCTGGACAACGTTTTTGTGGTGCAAATATATCACTCTGTTGAACGCATATGGTTTTGAGAAGAAAAACACTTTACTTTCGTGACCCCAGAAACTTGCCGGACTACTTTCTTCAGCATCAAAAACGATCAAAAACCGGCTGGATCTCGGCTCACAGGACGCTGTCGGGGGGTAAGTCAGTGCTGATGCACAACGTTGCTGACAGGGAACCCATATAACTTTGTGTCTTAAAACCCGAACTATCCCTTTAAAAAAAATACTGAGTGGAATTCAATCAATTTAACTAACTAAATAATTAGCCGTAGTACATGAGTGGTTGCTCAGTTGAAAAGGCAGTTCTATTTAAAGTGGCTGTAGTTCTTGTCAACACCCTTTCTTTGCTAATTTAGGATGCACTTTTTGGTCTCCTTCACACATTTTGTCTCTTTTTTTTTTCCTCTCTGCAGGTCACCCAACAGCTGCGAGCACGTTTCCTCCCAAGTCCTGTGGTCATCAAGAAACGCATCGAAGGACTTATAGAAAGGGAATACCTGGCACGGACGGCCGAGGATCGCAAAGTGTACACCTACGTAGCATAGGACACACTGGACACAGAGGAGTGAGTGGGCACTGGAGTGGCCTGAAAACAAATAACGAAAAAGGAAAAAAAAGTTTTGGACTGTTCTTCGCATGGACTGGAAAGTTTCTTAGAAATGTGAAGACCGCGGGGAAGCACTTCCACCTCCCTCGTTAACACACGCCGCCAAACCATAAAGTCCGACAATAAACGGAATCAACACACACACAAAAAAACAAACAACCCATTAGGTGTCGTAGGTTACTTCGCAATCAGGCAATTCTACTTCCTGTCTGAGATTCCACATGGATGGATCCAGCGCCAAGCTTTTCACTGTTTTACCCTTGTAGACATCAACTTATAAAAGAATCCCATGGCAAAATGTGAATGCACATTTTTTTTGTTTTGTTTTGTTTTCAATACTGTATAAAAAACAAAAGACAAATAATTATTAAAAAAAACCCAACAAAACAAAAAAGCAGCAAATGTGAATTGCTTTGGAAAAAAAAAAATAGAATAAAACAAAATTAATATTAAATCCTCTTATGTCTTCAAGACTGGCGCGTTGTGATAAAATGGCCTGAGGTTGTCTTCCGTATTATCAGAGTTACTCTGAGCCCTCGCTCTTCTGCTCGCGTTGTCCACAGAAAAGCAGACCGCTCAGCTTGGCAAACGGATATTCCTGATCAAATTTGGGATTGAAATAACGCACAGATTTCAGAGTTCTGTTATCTCATAGGCTTGCCCCTAGCGTGAGATTTTGTGCAGCCAAACTTCTGTGATGAGGAATGTATTTTCATTTTCCTCCAGAAGGGGGCACAATTTACCATTGTGTAGGTGTGTGTGTGTGAAGCAGTGGGAACATGGTCTTGGGTATATTGAGCTGTCACTCCAGATGTCTACGACACTTCATTTCATGAAAAGCTAGAAGCCAGTTATATATTTACATAATATGTATGTATGAATGAATAATATATGTATTCATTCAGTTTTCTCTTTTGGCCTGATATAATATTTCATTGTGAAGTACCATAATATGTACAGGATTTGGATAGATAAATGTTACCAATAACCTCCTACCAATAACAACTTGCAGTGATTTAAGGGGCTCAGTCATACTTCAGTCATTATTGTGGGCTGTAGATGAAGTTTAGATGAAACTCACATTGTCAATCTGTTTCACATGTGTCCAATATTGAGGACATTGGATACTGCAAATAGGAGTATGCACTAATTGAACTTGTGTGATGAATTTTAATATTTTCTTTAAAAAAAAAAAGCCTCACAAAATGTATCTGCTGTGAAGTGCAGAATATGCAACACAAACTGGCATTGACCTAATCCATTTGTCCTGTTAGTAAAAAAATATATAATAATACCTGTTGTGAAGTGCACCACCCCGTAGTGAAGGTCACCCCAGCACCACATGAGATGGAGAGCACAGGCGTTAGTTTCTCAGTACACAGCCAGAGTAATGGTCCACTGTGCTGGCGGCTGAGTTCTACTAGATGAGTCAGTCAGTTGGGGAGTGTGTGCAAAGGGTCACTGCTAGGTCATAGCTCTGAGGAGGTGAGTGGAAACCTATTGCTACATTTGATAATGGTAATAATAGTGTATGATTTTGCACTTGTATGACTCATAGACTTCTCCATGCAGGTGAGTAAATCATTTTATTCTTGAGGTTTTTTTTCTTTTAAGTAACCTATATTAGCAGCATTTTAAACAGTGGGGTGTTCTTGCTATTTGTCCAATTTCTCAGTGCAAATCCAGACATTGCAATCATATAACTTGGTGAATAACAGCAAATTCAGACATTGCTATGGCCTCTCTTAGCCTTGATCTGTACTCTAGTAGCTTTCCTAAGGGGTCTTAGGCAGCCTTTTTGATGCAGTCCTGAGGACCTCCTGAGATGTCCACTACGGGGCTGTTGAGCTGTGAGCGCCCGGTGCTTGGCTGGGCCCTCTTGGCCAGGACCTCGAGACGGACCATAAGGGCCCGGGCTTTCTCACGGGAGTAACGAGTCCAGGCCAGGGGCAGGTGCACAGGAACCATCTTTCTGTCTGCAGGCAGAGATACACATAAGAGAACACAAGAGCTACTTAGTCATCTGTCCCACATAGTGCGGAACAGTGTTTTAAAGCTCTGAGTTATGTTACCAGTTACAGTGGTGTTACTGAATACTAAATGACCTTAGTGGTACAGTGTACTTTATACAACAACAATGCATGTTGCTATTCACATTGCTATTCAGTGCATCCAAAACTCTACAATGAAGGGAGAAACTGACTTACCACCACCATCTACTACTATCATTATTACTAGTTAAATTAGTGTTACTGTGTTGCTAGTGACCTTAGATTTCGTATAGGTCTATTTGTAAGAGTTACATGATTGGTACTGTTTGTTTCCAAGTTGACAATCGGCAAACTAATAGCCACTGCTGCTTATTATTCTTAATTAACTTGCTTGCAGTTTTTCTTACAAAAGTGTAGTCGAGCTTGCAAAACGGGAGCATACTCATTTGAATGATATTCTAATACATAGACCCTTTAAACTGCAGAAACAAATATGTGCTTTCCTAAGGCCTTTCTGGAGCCACAGAATTCAACACTGAGCTAATGGTCATTTGGAGTGAACAAAAGTCATTAAAAAAAAGTTTCAAAGTTGACATTTTGTAGAGCATTACCTAAATACCGATTCATTTCAAAGTATCTGCATTTGGTTTCGAACATTTCTACCAGAAATCCTCTAGGAACAGATTAAAAGGGTCTATAGAGATATTATAAATATGTGTTTATATTCAAAGGGCCCTTATTGTGAATGTCTAAGATTAGAAACTGAGCATTGCATATAGTGAATAGAGTGAAGAGTGAAAGTGGTCACTGTGCCAGTAACACAACAGGTCGTCTCTAACAGCTCACAGAGATCACCAAGCACATCAGCCACACTAGCCTGTCCAGGCGTCAGACCACACCCACCCTGGAAGAACCTTCCGCTGGGCGTCCGGGCCGCTGCTGGGGAGATGGCCAGCCAGATGACCGTGTCCGCACCCTGCTCAGGGCTCCGCAGCCGACTACGCAGCCTCTCATAGAAGTCGGGTATCGCCTTGGCGACCGCTGCCAAACAGAGCCCAATCAAGCAATCAGAGAATCCTTTACCATGTATGATGCCATGCAGAGGTAAGTAACCGACACAAGGTAGTAACAATGTAGCTATTTATGAGGATATTACATTAAATACATGAATGATTGGTGCACTTAAACTACTTAAATAATCTCAAATAAATGCTGCGTTCTGATTTCATGAATAGGCATGAATCCATGTAAGATCATCTTCTGATAATCTGAAAATCGTCTGATTATGTTATACATCTGGGTATCTGGGTTAACTGGATATCTTAGAAATTGGAGTACCTGTTCATCTCTTGAGACATCATTAAGATGTTCTATTGGAGCTGAGAAAGTTATATAGTTATATATCACAACATGACAGTATACAGGATGTCATGCATACCTGGGGTATCTGCCCACCCTGGGTGCATGACAGAGAAGTGAATCTTGGGATGTACCTGAGCCCATTCCTCTGTCATAACCACCTGCTGTCTCTATAGTGACAATACAACACAGCTGAACATTAGCAAAACAAAACAATGCATGTCTGTAGCACAGTCCCAGCCTCTGTTCCTAGCATCATTATGGCGTTGTGCAGTGCCCTGTACCTTATTCTGCGCATAGACCATGGTGCTGTCAAAGGGCCTTTTTTCAGTCTGCAGGTCTATGATGCGAAGTTTCTGAACCAGCATCCCTCCAGAGGACACGGTGATCTGGGAACACACAGACATTTACATCAAGACTCCTGCTATGAGAGGATCATGTACTGTACCTGCCTGTCTGCCAGGACGATGGGGCTGTGGGATTTTCTAGACTGTACAACAAATCTGGCATGGTGCATCAGGGGCAGATATATTCTTATAGAGTCTACCTCTACCTCTAGGAAGATCACAAATATCATGAGTGAGCTCTGCTACACTCATAAACGCAATAAGACACACACACACACACACACACACACAACACACACACACACACACACACACACACACACACACACACACACACACACACACACACACACACACACACACACACACACACACACACACACACACACACACACACGGTAATAACATCCCTGCTGACCCCAGTGGCCTCCTCAGCACAAGAAATGAAATATTATGCAGATGGTTCATCACTCGACCAGCCTTACAGCCTTATAAGAGCTCCCTGCTGTCAGCAGCTGGCTTACTGTATGCATCCTGACACAGAAGAAATTCATAGCTTTGCATAGTTTTTTTTTTTTTCAGCTACTTGAATGTATGAATTTAATTATGAGTGTGTTCCCTAGAGCAGCATACCAGCCTTCGAAAATGGAGACAAATTGCCACATTTTATGAGCTGCATACCAACTCCTCCCAATTACTCAAACGTGTGATATGGAGCCAGTATTACGGGAAATAAAAAGCTGCAATGATCTAATACCAAAGGCCCAGTGTGACTGTACTGTTTCTCAATACCTCTGTGCTTTCTTTTTTATTTGGTTTGATGCACAAGTCATTTTTTGTAAGGACTGTTTACATTTCTCCTCTGTCAATGAAGCAAATGCGAAAGTAACTCAATGCTGGGACATGAAGAAGTGTCCATAAAGTGTGTCTGTTTGAAAGATGTGAGTGCATGTGTTCTTGGAATTGGTATTTGTGTTAACTCACTACTCTAGGCTCACTGCTCTTTTCCAGAAGAGGTATCAGACCCTTGGTCAGGATATACACTCCTAGAGGGAGAGAGAGGGAGAGAGAGAGAAAGAGAAAGAGAGAGAGAGAGAGAGCAAAGAAGGTGTTGAATATTGAGAGGATGGAAAACTCTGTATGGCACAAAACTAAAGTCCTAAGAATATGGACAGACCAGTGATGGTTTCTCTTCAGCAGATGACTAGGGCCTCTTACCTAAGGTGTTGATGGCAAAATTCTTCTCAAAACCTTCGAAATTCACCTCTCGTATGTTCACCATGCTCCCCGCATTGTTGATCTGTTACAGCCCATAAATAGGGAAATAGGTATGCAAATGATCATGTGTACAGTGGCAATGTGTAATTTTTAACTGTGCCAATGTATTGTTTAAGATCATATAAAAGTCTGTGGCATGCCATAGTATGACAAGCTTGATGTATACAGTAGATCCAGCAGCATCTAGACACTGAGATGTGCACCTTTTGGAGCTGCCAAGGGCTAATTCAACAAAACACTCATGACCGGTGCCCACTTGAGAGTAAAATGCTCACAAAAGCCTTATTGTTGTCGTTAAGGCCCAATCCCAATTCTCTATCTTACCCCTTCCCCTTCCCCTTTGTCTTGCCCCTTGCCCTTGCCTCAAAACTATAGTGTTATGGCCAGGGGTGAAAACATACCCCTATGAATTGGGACACCACTTGGTTTCGGTGGTATTGATACGTATTAGTATGATGGCTGTAGTATGTCATAAATCACATTTTATGTCATCAAAATGCCCATGATGACAATGCAAAGTACAGAAGTGTTACTGCATAATAATGTTATGGTATTTTACTGGCCATTTTGTGGCAAGTAACTGTGGGGTTTACAGTTAGGTCTAGTAGTGTGCACCCTATGGTGTTATTAATCTACTTATTGGACATGAGTACATGCTTGTGATAGTGAGAGGTTAACTAAATCTAAATATCTAACCAGTAGTACATACAATGAATTAAAAAAAAGCTCCTGTGTGTAACAAAAACATTACCAGAACATTCAGGGATGAATGTTTACTCTTGAAGTCCTCTGTGAACTCCCACACCTTGCGTGTCTCGGACAGGTCCAAAATGTGGACCTGGACATTCTGCCGCAAGAGAACACCAAGAGCTAAGTCAGCAGCCTTTAAGCATGTGTCCAGAGAGAGGCTATAATCAGGACAAAGACAGAGACTCACATTGTTGCCGGACTCCTTCACGATGTCCTCTCTGGCGCACTCGGCTCTCTCCTTGTTCCTGCACACCATGTGCACTGTCCCACCTAGTCAGAGGGAACACCAAACTCAGATGTCCAAACAGTGAAAGACCTGAGATTCACAATGAGTACCGCAATGATGATATTTGTTTAAAGGCAAAAAATAATCTCTAGTATTAGTATTCTTAGTATTTGTGCAATAACTATATTTGCTATGCCATATTATGGTATCACTGATTAGAAAGAACATCTGCAGTTTTTACAGTATATGGCATATGATTATGATTATGGTTATGGGATTTAGCAGAGGCGTCCAAAGCGACATACAGCAGTATGTGCATTACAATGGCTAACAGTAAAGTTTAAAACAAAATTTAAGCCTGCAAATTAGTAAAACTAACAAATTCTTATGATATTGCTTCGTCTCTTCATAGGCAATTCTAAATATATGTGATGTAAGAGATAGAGCTGGCCATTGAGTGAGGCACCCTCACCACTAGCACAAGGAATTGAACACTTTGTCCTGTGCAATTATCTCTCATTATCCATTTCCAACAGAAGGGCTCTCCCAGGCAGCTCTAGGCACATTACTAACCCTTCTTTGCTATGGCCATTGCAGTTGCCTTCCCAATTCCACTGTTGGCTCCTGTGATCATGAAGGAGCGTCCGCTCAGGTCTACGCTGAGGTCTTTTAGCACAAAGTGCTTGGAGGCTGTTTCAAATCCTCCCCTGTACCAACCAAAATGAACAATTAACCAAACAGCAGTTGCTGTTATTAGTGACATATAGAAACATACAAATAACACACATTTTATTTCAAAGGCATTCAACAATTGTATTGTTACAGTTTCCTGTGTTTCTGAGGTCAGGTATTGGACAATTGCTATGGAGAGGTCAACATATTGCCTTCAATGACCAATTGTCAGCCCATCCAACAATAAATGACCAGGCGCTGTGCTGACCAAAACAGCTGTCAACAAAGCCTTTGTGTGGTGATGTTTGGAGGGTGGCATAAGGGCAGGGAGAGATAACAATGCTCTGTGCTGTGGTGGCATTAAACACTGATAAAATCTGATAAAGATTGTATTTAATGCCAGAAATAAACAGCTTTTAGGCATGGGGAAAATGTTCTAATTGTGGGCTAAAAAGTAACCTGCAACCTACATGTATATCTAACACATTTAAGTCAAAACTTCACCACCAAGTAGCTTTAAAAACACACAGATCAAGTGCAATACATGTGACTTCCTATGTGCTGTTGGTTGTTAACAACTTCATATAGGAATTAACATTTGTCATTTAATTTGAGTCATCCACTCACTTCACTACTTTACATGTACATTTTTAACAAGAGAATAATACAAGAAGAGCTACAAGAAGAAGAACACCGAACTTAGACCAAAAATACATGTACTTTACCTTGTGTATTCTTGCATTGCTTTCAGAAACCACACAATATTCCGATACTTAGACATGATGGTTGCGCGTTTGGAAACTTCTATCAGTCACCCTACCCGATTGACAGCTTTGGTGCCCCTAAACCCAGCCACGTTTTAAGGCTCTGAGACCCTCTGCTGGCGTGTGACTAAGCTGCATGCACTAGACTCAGGCAGCCATTGCAAATATGAAGGTAATTCTATTGCCCGTCTAAATCTGCGGAAGAGAATTTTCTAGTAGAATTGGCTATTTGGCATAGCCTATATTAGCAATGACCATGTTATTAAAAATGAGAGTTTTCTCATTTTCTCATTCTCAACAATGAGTTTTCATTTGTCCGGTATGTCTGAGTGTCTGTTTGAGCTGTGAGCTGGCAGAAAAAAGCGTAAAAAGTGCACCATAGGCCTACACCAATTCATTTATATAATAATAATAATAATAATAATACATTTTATTCAAAGCGCCTTTCAAGACACCCAAGGTCACTTTACAGGGTTGCAAAATCATCACATAGAAATAAAAAATATATTTATGAATGAATTCATTCATGAATTATGAATGCGCCTAGCACAGGCCTTCCGTATAACCTACATTTATATTGAGCATCCTTGAGCGCCTCAGTTTATTGGCGTGAAAGCACACCCCACATGGTGTGAGTTGGTAGTGTCTCAGGAAAACATCCATGGAGACGTAGCCTAAAAAGTCAATCGCAAGAGAGGGCAGCAGATGTTCCTTGAGAAGGCTGAGGTGTACAACACCACACCTTGTTTTGCAACAGGTGTATGGCCCTGACCAATCTCATACATGAAAAGAGATGACGTAGGCAATACTGCTAGAATCTACAGTGGGGGGAGGGCTTCCGTGACTTTCTGTTTCGAAGGATTCTGGGAAAGTCAACTATGTGAGTGCGCCCTTACACTGTCCAGCAGTGCGTGAAAAAAGTGTTAAATTGATCGTGGTTTGTTTTTGGGATCACTTGTGGACATTTGCTTGTTTCAATATGGTAAGTAGATAACATTGTGAAAAACGCGACATTGTCATGCGAAGTCTGGGTAAACTGGGTAACATTCACACCGGTATCGCTACAAGTTGCTGCACCTGTTGTTGCCACATCATTACTCAATGTTACATTCTGGCATTTTAATACCTGTTATTTCATTGCGATCACAGTTGCGCGCCCTGGGGTTCTAATTTCAGAATGTATGGCAGCTTGCCCCATCGTATCATTTAATTCCCATAGGCTATATTTCTTAGGGTATTTAAACATTTTCAGAAGTGAATTAAGGTGTGTGCTACTAGTTCCTTAGCACTTGCCCATTGTTATCTGGCGGAACAGGTTCCGTCATTGATTCTATTCAAACTCGCCATTGTCGCCATTTAACATCAGCTTTGTCAGTAGGCTAATGACATGTAGCTACCACTGCCGATATTTTCTGTACTGTACTTTTCTGAAACAAAGCCATGATATTGTTTTTAACACTAGGCCTCTTTGCCCAAAATAAGTAAATGTTGCATATAGCCTACTACAGTTGTAATATAATACTGCCTATACCTACTTCTTACTTATTGCGTTATTGTAACTGTAATAATTGTGAAACAGTAAACTGACATTGTGAAATAGAGCATTCCGTTTTGAAATAATGTGAGAATTAACTGTACTGCATGGAAAGTTGCACACAATTGACAGAGGCTCACAGACACCCATGTCTTCACAGAAAGTGTGTATTTCTAGTCTTCAATTCAACAATTGGAGGAAGATACAGTTATGAAAACATTATCCACCCATGCACACATTAAATCTCCATACACTATTGTCAGAAGCTGGAAGGCAGAGTGGGCCTTTTTGTTGCCAGCTGCATCTCGTGCCCATCTCCAAGCTCTCCCCTCCTCTGAGTCATCATGGTCTTATATGTCCTCCGGGTCATTTTCAGCCATGTTTTTCGCCACAAGAGCCAAACCAACAAGGCCAGGCACAGTAGATCCGCACGCAGCCCACAGAACCACGAGCAAACATTCAGCAAATGAAAGAATAAAATAAAAGGCCCATGAAATGGCGCACACGCTCCACAGAATTGTGTTATTGTTGTGAGAGGCTAGCAGAATAACAAGGCAATGTTCCACGCTTCCTCGCTTCCCCATGCTCTGTGTGCCTGGGCTTCTGAGAGGTTATTGTTTACTTTGTTCTGTCAATAGCAAGTGGAGCTCCGCTGACCTCTCTGAGGAAAGCTAATAAAGGGGAGCTTTTTATAGTGTGTGTGTGTGTGTGTGTGTGTGTGTGTGTGTGTGTGTGTGTGTGTGTGTGTGTGTGTGTGTGTGTGTGTGACTTAGTCGTGGTAGTACCGGCTGTGGCGATGTTCTACAGCCTTGCCAACCCTTGTTTCTCTGAGCTTGTGTCAGATAAAGGCGGGGGTTTGTTGTCCGAGTTACTTGCGTTGAGCTTGAAGTTAATGAGATTAGTTGATTGTTAATATTGGGTTTTGTTTCAGGATTCTCAGTAGAAAAGTGCATTAAGGAAGGTGTATAGCATCAAGGCATTGTGAAGTCCAGCATCACAACCAAGAGCTGTAAAACATTGCTTATACACCTGTAGAAGATGCATTTAGCAGTAATTTCGACAGCTCTCCTGCTAAGGCTCATGACACCGTTTTCATGTATGCTCCTGCTCTGATACCATATCTCCTACCTTTTTCACCTCTGATATTTGCGTAAGATCTGTTAATAAAATTAGGAAAACCGATGTTGACCTTTTCACATAATCACCCATCTTTTTGTGTTCCATACCCCCCACCCCCCCTCCCCTATCTCCTCTCGTCTCATCTCTCTCTCTTCCTCTCTGGCTGGTCATGCTCTTTCTGCACATCTCATCTGCTCCTCCCTGCATCCCTTTCTCCTCTCCTCTCGTCTCTCTCTCTTCCTCTCTTGCTGGCCATGCTCTTTCTGCACATCTCATCGTCTCCTCCCTTCATCCCTTTCTCCTCTCCTCTCGTCTCTCTCTCTTCCTCTCTTGCTGGTCATGCTCTTTCTGCACATCTCATCTTCTCCTCCCTGCATCCCTTTCTCCTCTCCTCTCATCTCTCTCTCTTCCTCTCTGGCTGGTCATGCTCTTTCTGCACATCTCATCTTCTCCTCCCTGCATCCCTTTCTCCTCTCCTCTCGTCTCTCTCTCTTCCTCTCTTGCTGGTCATGCTCTTTCTGCACATCTCATCTTCTCCTCCCACACCTCCTCTCTGTGACACCCCCCCCCCACTACAGATGCGTTTCCTGTTGCTGTTCAGCCGGCAGGGGAAGGTGCGTCTGCAGAAGTGGTACGCGCCCATCACCGAGCGCGAGAAGAAGAAGGTGATGCGCGACATGACCATGCTGGTGCTCGCCCGCAAGCCCCGCACCAGCAACTTCCTGTCCTGGAGGGACCTCAAGGTCGTCTACAAGAGGTGAGCACGGAGCCAGCAGGCCAGGGAGGGGAGGGGGGGGGGGGGGGGGGGAGGGGGGAATAACATGAAGAGCTTTTTTCCAAAACGCTATAAATCCATTTTTGAAAACATTAATAAAATCATGTTATTTAATTGTGTATTTCAGGTAATATCAATAAAACATGCAGTTGTTTTGTTTTGACTGAGTAAAGATAAATCAACTAAACATAACCCGATGACGGTTCCACTGAAATGACTGAAAATAAAATAATTTATGAAAATTCTATGGTGGATATGGCGTTTTGGAAAAGAACTCTCCACATGGCCGCGTCTTCCTGTTAAGGCGCCTAACAGGATCTTTGACTGTTCAACTTGTGCCGTCCACTCACTCACTCGCTCTCCTCTTCTGTCTCTGTATCGTGCTCTCCGTCTGCATCTCTCTCTGGCTCTGGCGCTTGTTTCCCATCCCAGCTCATTGGTCCCATCTGTCCCAGGGACTGATGGCCTCTGTTATGCAATGCTGTCCACTCTCTGACAAGCACACTGTAAATCCTGCTCAGATGTCCGGCACAGACCACGTGCTCGCTGCTGCTCAGATGTCCAGTCGAGACCACATGCTCGCTGCTGCTCCCTGCTGCTCAGCTCACACTCATTTTTAACTAACTATCCAGTAATTGTTAGCATGCTTTTGCCATTCATTAAGCTGTGTGTGTGTGTGTGTGTGTGTGTGTGTGTGTGTGTGTGTGTGTGTGTGTGTGTGTGTGTGTGTGTGTGTGTGTGTGTGTGTGTGTGTGTGTGTGTGTGTGTGTGTGTGTGTGTGTGTGTGTGTGTGTGTGTGTGTGTGTGTGTGTGTGTGTGCGTGCGTGCGTGCGTGCGTGCGTGCGTGCGTGCGTGCGTGCGTGCGTGCGTGCGTGCGTGCGTGCGTGCGTGCGTGCGTGCGTGCGTGCGTGCGTGCGTGCGTGCGTGCGTGCGTGCGTGCGTGCGTGCGTGCGTGCGTGCGTGCGTGCGTGCGTGCGTGCGTGCGTGCGTGCGTGCGTGCGTGCGTGCGTGCGTGCGTGCGTGCGTGCGTGTGAGTACACTCATATGTGTGTGTGTTCGTGTGTATACATGTCTATATCTGTGTGTGTCTGTTTCTGTATCTAGGTATGCCAGTCTCTATTTCTGCTGTGCTCTTGAAGATCAGGACAATGAGTTGTTGGCCCTGGAGGTTTTACATCGATATGTGGAGCTGCTTGATAAATACTTCGGCAATGTAAGAGATTTTTTTTTCTCTCGCTCTCTCTCTCTCTCTCACACACACACACACACACACAGTTATGTGGTGTGTGTGTGCATTGCATGTTAATGAATGATTACGGTTAAGACTGCAGTTAACCTTACCCCTTTATTACATTGTAGTGTATGTACTTTCCCATACACACATTGGCAACTCCATTGGCTTATTTATTGGCCGACATCCTTGGCTATATGAAGGCTACAGTACATGGCACATGAAGAGGACTGTGCTAGTCTTTTATATCTGTCTTTAAATGCCCTCATTCTTTAGGTGTGTGAATTGGACATCATTTTTAACTTTGAGAAGGCCTACTTCATTCTTGACGAATTCCTGATGGGCGGGGAGATACTGGAAACTTCCAAGTCGTCCGTCGCCAGGGCAATAGAGGCCTCAGACATGCTGCAGGAGGTAAATATTATGGGCTGGCACAGATCCCTGAGTGTCCACAGTAATCCGCACAAATCCATTCAAGTGGAATTTTCTTATTAGTGCCGGAGTGTGTCAGAGTGTCTAGTGCACCCACCACACAGAGAATGACAGGAGATCAAATAGATGAGTGTGCCCATGACAAAAATAAAATAGAAGCTCTTGACCTATCTGAAGGGTGATAAAAACCTTGCAGTGAATATGTCATGGAATCATTTCCTGTTTTTAGCCATAATGGAAGTCTACAGTACAGTATATCCTGTGAGATGACAGCATTAGTTAGCCATTATCTGAAGTTTGTGTTATTTTAGTTTTTGACATAACCACCAAAATAGCATGCTGTCACATTCTGTCATGTCACAAAACTGTGAACAACAACTTGTCATTACACTTAGCAATAATGGTCATTTGTTAGATCACTACATGGTGAGTCATGACAGTATGATACAAGATGAGTCCTGTAGTCAGTCACGATGTGTGTATTATGTGTCTGTGTCAGTGTTATAATAGAGGGTTTTGGGAAAGTGTTTCCAATAGTTAGTTTCGGAGATGTTGGCATCACAGACTCTGGAGGGCAGTAGCATCTGAGAGCTAAATTGAGTTACGGCAACAACCAGATGTGGTGTGCAGGCTGAGATGGTACATTTCCACAGCCTCATACTTCCTGCTCTGTCAGAGACATTGCAGAGGGAGTTAAAGATAAGGAGTTTTCCTTCAGGAATTTACTTAAATGGTAACACCTGATAACGTGCATTCCTGAAACCGTTTGTATATCTTATGGAGACACATGAGTCCATTTGCGCGTTTAAGGGCATTGAGCTGATCCAGACTTGAAATGAAGCTTTCTGTGGCTTTGTGGCTCACAAGAAAGTGCTCCTCTCTGTGTTGTTTGATAGTTACTCATCTTTTCTGGTCATTTCCTGAAATGTCTACGACCACATCCCCCGTGGGCTGCATTTCACAGCAATAGGCAAACAAAACAAGTCCAGAGTCTGTCATCTGGAGCCTGGCCACACTGTTTCAGCAACCACAGTGTAGTCCCTGTCCATGTGTAGAGATGACCGCAGACCGGGCCAATTAGGCTCAGTAGATAATAAAGAGGAGAGACGCCAGTTGTTCTGGGCTAAAGAGGACGGCAGTTACTTTGCAAATGACTCGTGCTAGCGGTAACAGATCTCCCAGTTGTCTAAACCTGGTAGAGCCGGAGAAGGCTATCAATCAGTGACTACACTTCCCTCCCCCCATCCAGAAACCCCAGATAAGATGTTGTGTTAGCTGACAGGCCACTCGCTGGGGTCGTGGGGATACTCATGTCGTGACAAGTGCAGTGCCTGACGAGATCTATAATCAATCTGAGCGTCTCGTCTCTCACCTCCAGAGATCATTTGAACGCTATGGGTGTGATGGAAGCCCCTGCGTGTTCTGGTGTGATGCGGGTTGGACTGAGGGTGCTGTTTGGAATGGACCACACATGGCATTTTGTGTCTTTATTTTTGTCTCTCGCTTTCTTCAGACAATGGAGGAGTACATGAGCAAGCCTGCCTTCTAGAGCTCAGGGGAAACGGGACGGAATGGAGGCGGCAAGTGAATGGAGCAAGCACACACAGGTGTGTCTCTCACCTTGGACACGCCACTGCCTTTTCTCTGTGTAACAACGCGCTCAACTCCCCATGTTCCCAAAGGGTTAGTCATAGGTCGCTCATAACTTCACCCTGTACATCTGCTCACCTCACCTCATTTCAAAGGAATTTATATGGACACCAGCCATACGATGACACTGATACCAGGTCAGGACTTCTGCAAGTTAAAGTTGCATGATGGTGATGACAATCATAGCTAACTGTATGTGATAATTACTACTCCTATATTAATTATTTTTTATTATGACAATCATCTATTTAAATTAATGTCAGATTATTACAAGTGCCTTTTTATGTATGTTTATGTCACTTTATGCTATAATATTCAGATTTTACAGAGTCATTCTAGTGCCTCAGGGACTAGTTGGTTGTGATTGTTTTTGTTTTGTTCTTTTTGTGGATGGTCATAAATTTTACAGCACAAAAGAGATTTTTTTCATGGACACTGTACAATAAAAACATATTTTGATAAATTCTGTGTGTAAACCGCCGTATTAGTGACGTGTGGATGTTTGATGTCCGAGGTAAACATTTCTGGGTGGATGTTTTGTTCACGTAAAAAAAAACGTCTCACCACAAAAGTGTTTTCTCTCCCCAAGGGTTTTCATGCTAGAGTCCATGTGAGCTGTCCTCCATTCTCTCATATTATGTGTGGGATCACATTTTTATTTAACCATTACTGTCAACAAATAGTTATGACAAATGAATGGGACTTTTCACAAGGGAAAGAAATAACATGTTGACACATTAACCAGATAATGGTACATTTGTTTTTAGTACAGCATCAACAATTCAAACTGTGTACATATGCAATAATTTAACACAACACAACAAGAAGAAAATAATGGTAATGCTTTATTTGTCTTTAAGTCTTCGCACATCTTCGAACACGTACAAAAATGGTTTAAAAATGACTAGGACACCAACCTATCTATTCTAATATTGAAATAGAGAGGCCAATTTTCATTGGAAAGGATTGCAGCAAGCCAGTCAGAGAGTATTATTAAGATATGAATAAGGGGATATTCTCTTAGTTCGGCTGAACATTATAACAATAAAAACCACAAATCCAGAGACCACGACAAAATAGGATAAATTTTATTCTCACACTGGATTATGTTGTATTTACAATAGATATATTTTAAAATTCCATGTAAAACTATACCACTTCCACCAGACTGGTTATTTTTCTGTGATGAAACATTAACTATCCGCTCCAGTGGACAAATTCGTTGCTGTCAGCTTCTTTCTCTCGTCTACATTCCTGACACTATTTTTGCACGGTGTTCCTTCTCCTCCTCCTGAACTGGCTCAGGCGTCTGTTGATCTAATGGCTCCAGGGCAGAATCGTCGTTTAGCTGTTTAGGCTCTTGTTCTTCTTTGGCCTCGGTATCTCGTTTCACCGGCGCACTTTTGCCGGTGTCTACCTGGTCAAAATAGTCCTTCATGGCCTCTTCATACAATTCATATGGAAATTGCTCTTGAACTTCAGGATGGAGAGAGCGTTTGGAATTCTCTGTGTCAGGGTACTCGGTCAGTACTTTTGCAGCAAGAAACGTCGCCAACTCATCTTCGTCCACTGTGTCGTCGTAATCGTCATTTCTTTTGTTGAGGGCTTTATTCATCTCTGACATAATCAAGCTCCCACGATGACCACTTGGTGTGACAAATCTTGATACAGTGGTCTTGTAGGGACTTTGTTTATTGTAATGTGTTTTATGACTGCCCAGGCTATCTAAGAGATTAAGAATGTCCTCAGCTTTGAAATCAGGGAATTTGGCAGGCAGGCGTCTATTGTAGTACTTGGGGAATCTACCTTTGTAGCGAGGCATCGGTTTTCTCTCCACTGGGCGCTCTTGTTTTGTGATTTCGCCTGTTATCAGCATCTCAATGAGCTCATCGGGCGGGACCTGCGTTTTCAGCGAGATCGCTTTCAGCCTGTTGATGGCTTGCGGGTCGATGAGAGATGGTCGGATAAATCTCTTTTTGCTGTCTTGGCCCGCGGTTCTGTCCCGCTTTTGCTCTTGGTCGGTCATTTCCAAGACTTTTAACAAGTAATAATCCACAAGCTTCGTATCATCGTCAGGATCTTGACTGGCGCGGCGCTCAAGGGTCTCCACGTCCTCTGCGCTGTCTCCCAAACCGCGGTCAAATTCCTCGTGGCTGCCCTTGACCATCTCTTCCGTCTCTACCTGTTCCTCCAACGGCACCCAGTCTTCGCCCCCGGCCACATCCTCGTACGCAAGATTTCTAACCCTGTACATGCCATCGTCATCATCCTCGTCCTCGTCGTCATTACTGTAGAACTTCTGGTCGTCACGCTTCTGGTCTTTAGAGGACAGTTTTCCAAGCTCCTCGAAGATGGAACGCATGTTGGCAAGGCTTTGGGGGGTGTACTGTTCCTCCAGGTCTTCCGTTGCGCGTTTGAAGGCGCTGTCTCTAACGTTCTCCTCATCCTCGAACATCAGCGGATACTTTTTGTGCGGTTTCACCATGCCACCGTAGTCCCCGGGACCAACCGAGCCCGCTGGCTTTTGCCTGCTTTTGGACGGACGGCTGGCCGGAGGCGGAGCGGCGTCGGTGTTCTCCCCCGCCTGGTCCATCGCTCGCAGCATCGCTTTCACCCACTGCGGAGCTTTGCTCTCCAGCCAGCCGTCATCCCCGCGCTCTGGCGCGCTCTCGTCCTGGAGGGAAGCGAGCTGCACCAGGAAGCGGAACTTGTCTACTTCGTCGTAGTCAGCGGTAGGGCTCTCCAGCCCATCTGTCCGTCGTTTCAGACTTTCTATGTACTCCAGGGCTTTAACCATATCGGAGCTTGGAGCAAAGTAGGCGCCCTGTTCGCCTCCTCTGAGCCGGTGATGCCGGATGGACGCACCCTGCACCGCACAAGCATGGAAGAGTGCGAGCAAGACCGCCACTCCTATGGAAAGCTTGGGAGGTAACAGCAGCATAGTGCCTGGAAAGAATGGAAGACAAAACCACAATTAGTGTCAAACAGCAGAAACATTGTCTCATAAAGCATGCACTGCAACAACTTTTTAGATTCAGTTCCAAAACATGCTCCATCTACAGCATTTCTTTTCGGAAAGACAGTGCTGACAAACAATCAGTTACCAAGTCAAAAAGGCGCAACGTTAGGCGTCTAGTCCTGGATCAATTCGGGGTTGGGCTTTGTTATAACACCTTTTTAAGCGACTAGCCTACACCATCGAGTGAGTCACCACTCGTTGTCAAGGTAACCTTTTCACTTGTGGCTATCCGCTTTGATTGAACCCATCTGAAATCTAGCAAAAAGGCAAAGCAGCATTTTAAAAAAAAATAAAAAAATCTCTGTTCTATCTCGTAGATCATCAATCAGTTAAACAACGATAGCCATCGGTGTAAAGAGTAGCTAACCCTCTGGAACGATTTCACTGAATGCCAGAAACAACACCCATTTAAGCAACACATCTAGACAATGAAACAAAATGCATACAACAAATGAATAATATTACGAGTATCGTGCATTGGTTTGACTAGTGACAGTCAAAAAAGCTCTTTACCTTTTTGCAAAATAGCTCAGATGACAGTCGTAAACATGTATAGCATCTCCTCTTTCTACGCGAACGAGTGCTGCTGTTTGGTTTTCAGCACCCGGACAGCTCCCTCCGCTATATGAGGCAACACCTGACTCGTGCGTCACCGAAACACACGTAATAACCGGCGCTTACATATCCATATTAATGATTTATGCCTGTGATAGGTCACGAAAAGGAAAACCAATCTTATTTGAACTGTTCCACTTGTCTGGGTGGTCTATAGTCTACATCCGTTATTCGTGTACAAATGTTGAACCTTATTTTAAGCTACACGACATTTAAATTCGATTTCAGTGCATGCCCCGTGAACATTGTAGCTTAGTTGACTTGCTCCAGAAGAAATTAAGTTTTTCTCCCCATGTTTTTACGCCTTTGTCTAGGTTTCTATTTATTTTGGGTCTGGCGTCCACTGAGTGCATGGGTAGCCTTCGCTACGTTGTGTTTCGGAGAGCTCCGATGCTGTGCTTCTTGCGAGTCTGATAAATCAAGGAGTCCCGCTAAATCAACCTATCATTTTGAATTTCATTCATGCAGTGCATATAGATAGCCTACATGTATATCATACACATAATACAGCAAAACCACAATCACCATGGCCCGCGGGCACTATGGAGTTAAATCCGCCGGCGATGACTCACACGCTAAATCCGCACAGTGGGACAGAATCGCTGTCGCAGATCTTTCCTCTGCAGAGAGATGCCATTGATAAACGCCCTTGTGATGGCCACGGTTCTCAAGTCCCCTCCAGGGAGTCTCACAACGCCGGCATCGATCTGTTTCTTAGCGCCGCTGAGAGTTCGGATTATCCTTGCTCCCTGTATGACTCTCCCAAAAGCCTTTGCAATCTGTTTTAAGATAATAATCTTAAAGAATAATGATAATATTGTTAATAATTTATCTAATATTAATTCATTAAAAGTGACCTAAGCCCTAGCTTGCCACAGATATCACAGCAAGCTAATTCGTCTTTAGGCTGAGACTGACAGCAGAATTTCCACAACTGTTTTGTTTTGTCCAAACCCACTGAGACAATCAGAGGATATCTTCTCCGAGGTCTTCTATCATTAGTCTCCTTTCATGCTATTCATAACTACAAGATCCAACAGACATCAGGCAGTCCAAGATACAGCTGCTCACTGTATTCATAGTATATCAGTTGAAACCTTTTGCCCCTTGATCTTTTGTACTATGCATGAACATCATCCTTTGGGCATCAGACAGTGGTACAGTGGTCTGAACTGATGGGTCTGGTGTTGGTGAGGCCGAAGGACCACTGTAACTAACTGTCTGGTGTTGGTGACACCTTAGGACCACTGTGGTGGGATTCTTACTAACTGATGGGTCTGGTGTTGGTGACACTTTAGGACCACTGTGCTTACTTACTGATGGGTCTGGTGTTGGTGACACCTTAGGACCACTGTGGGATGCTTACTAACTGATGGGTCGTGTTGGAGACACCTTAGGACCACTGTGCTTACTTACTGATGGGTCTGCTGTTGGTGACACCTTAGGACCACTGTGCTTGCTAACTGATGGGTCTGCTGTTGGTGACACTGGTGTTGGTTTGCTGTTGGTGGGCTTTTGATGTGGTGAGGAGAGGTCAGCTGACGGGACCGTGGGGAGGCATGGAGAGGAGAGCGTGTTGGCATGAGCACGCTGATCACGTTTAGGTGTGTGGTGAGTGTGTGTGTGTGTGTGTGTGTGTGTGTTTGTTCATGCATGTGTGTGTGTGAGCTTTCCCTCTTCCACTCTCGATCCTCTCTGTCTCGCTCTCTTCCTCTCTCTGTCTCTCTTTCACAATTATTCTCTTTCTCTCTCACTCACAAACACACACACACACACACACGTACGCATTCCCTCGCTCTGTCACTGGCTGTCAGTCCCACTCATTACCTCTCACTGACACACATACACACGTGGACTTGTTCACTTCATTCATAAAAATATCTGTTCCCTGTCTTGACTGGCCACAGACGATGACATCAGCAAAACAGCTCACTGTGCTCTACCTCATAAGTCTGAGACAGAAATAGAGCGCAAAAATGAATGCATCGATATGAAACCTTCTCCGTTGGCTCAACATACAAGTCTGCAATCAATTTTATTGATTAAGCAAGTGACGTCTGTTTACAGTGATAGCAGATGCCATACACATACACCAGTGCACGCACACGCACGCACGCACGCACGCACGCACACACACACACACACACACACAGAACTCAAAATGGGATGAAGTATGAAATGAAATCACCTGCTATCATCTGCTACCTTATCTGCTGTGGCCGTAAATCTACATTAGCAAGTCTACATTTTCCATTATTTGAGGAGGACTGGATGAATAGACATGCACCACTGCTATGAGAGAGAAACCACATCCATATACGCCCCCAAGTTTGCAGCTCCTCTCGCTGCTCTGCACAACACAGCGGCAGCAGCAGCAGCAGCAGCGTCCAGGTTTGTTCTGATTCTGCATTCTGGCCCACGTCCGGCCCACATCTGGCCCTGCAGATCTGTGATTTGTTTGTCACAGAGTCCTCCTCCAACAGGGTGGTGCTGATGGTGCTCCATGGTGGATTCTCCCTGACAGAAATGAAGACTGTCTCTGTGTGTCTCTCTCTCTCT